>NC_023752.2:40439720-40594947 GCF_000499845.2 Phaseolus vulgaris
TCTTGAATTCAACTCCAGGAACCCAGTAGAGGGGGTATCCCTCGAGCAGATTTGGACTTTGAGGGGTAGCAGATATCATGTAGAATCTGCCCTTCCAGTCTTTGAAGGATTGCTGGTACAGGCCCAGGAGTACCCGCCCAGCAACCCCGTTCAGGCTAACCCAGGACCTGTCCCCAGGGTTCTTCGCTTCGAAGAAGTAGAGGAACACGTCCACGGAGGCGTTGTGCCCGAAATGACTGTAGAGGATTGAAATGCCCGAATGAAGGCCCAGGCATTTGGATGGAGTTGACAAGGCGCGACGTTTAACTCCATCATCAGCTCCTTTTCGAAGAAGGTGAAAGGGAGGCGCAGTTTCAACCTCTTGAAGATAGCGGAGTAGATGAAGACGAAGGGCACCCCATTGGTGGCCTTGTCATCCGCGCAGATGGGCATTCCTCGAGGAGGAATGCGAATTCGGATATTGAATTCATTCTCCCTGTCGATGGCGCAGGAAGGCTCATCAGGATTGTGGCTCAGCAAGGACGTGAGGTGGCCTTGGGCCAATAGAGTGGAGGTTTCAGCGAGCAACGCCAGGGAGGCCCATTCGTAGACCCTGGCGTTGTCATGGAAGGAGGTAGCAACAGGCGGTGGTGAAGCTGGCGCACTCGCGGAAGGCTGTGCACCAGAGGACGAGGCAACTATACGCGCAGTTTGTTTCAAGCGAGCCATCGCGAGATAGCTGCAAATGGAGGAAAAACGAAAGTCAGAATGAATGGAAGAAGAGGGAATGATGAATGTTTCGGTGAAAACAGAAAGAGGAAAGGAGAAGGAGATGCCCAGGTGAAAAGAGGAAGAAGAAGAAGCAGAAGCCAGAGTGAGGGCGTGAAAAAACCCTAGCGCGGGTTCGAGAGAGGGAAATAGAGAAGATGAATGCATGATAACCAGAATGATAAATGCAATCGGTAAAGATGACCAAAAAGGGGCCAGGGAGAAGAAAAACCATACCTTTGGATGATCGCAAGAGATTGGGCAACAGAGGATTTGAGGAAAGAAAGGTGCGCAGAGGAAAGGTTCGCAGAGAGTCTGGGAATTGAATGAAGAAGATGAAAGAACAGTAAAGGAGCGCGCCAATTTGAATAAGAGAAGCGCTAGCGACGCACAGTCACTAGCGACGCCGTCGATGGGGCCACGTGTCGCGAGATCAAGAGAGGAAGTCCAAACGTTACAGAAGCAGCACGTGAGGTGGCACGTGAGGCGGCCCCACTTGCCACGTGGACTGAGGGCACGACTACTTAGTCTCTTCACTGAGAACGAGTTCTCGACTCGAGACTGGGGGGCTTGTGATCCGATCGGTCATCGGTAGTCGATGACGTCAGCAGCAGAGAACCACGTGGACCACTCGCAGGGTGACACGTGGACCAGGTGGCAGAGAGGTCAGGGAGACGATCATCCAGAATGGTGATCGGTGGTCAGTAACCAAGCGACCACCGACAGATCAGGCGGCAGAGAGGTCGGGGGACAGATCATCTAGAATGGTGATCGGTGGTCAGTAGCCAAGTGGCCACCGACAGACCAGTTCCCAGACTCGCGCCTGAAGGCAGAGCGCGAGAAGCAAATAAACATTGATCAGTCATCGGGTGTATTGTCATCGGGGTCTCGTGTTACACGCAGTTAAACTGGGACTGAGGTTCCCAGCGAGAGCGTTACGCATGGATCTCGCATGAGCACACCTCAGGGAATCATGCACGAGAGTGGCCTGAGGGAACTAGTAAACCAGTCAGTGATTGGTGATTCCCTCAACCCATTACGTGCGTGACATCGTGAAGGGTAAGCTGTATACGCAGAGAGCAACGTCTGGTGAGTGTGCCTAGACCAGCCGCACCAGACGTTCTCCTAAGAGTATGCGACTTACCCAGATGAGAGAAATATCCTAAGTTACTCTGCAAGGACGTAACTTAGGCACACAAAAAGAAGCGCTAGAGCCCTTCCAGTAAGTGACACGTGTGTGGTTAGATGTGAGTTGCAGGCCTCCACGTGTCACCATCTGAGAGGGGTGCGGTCCAAACAAAAGTGCACTCCGTACCATTAAGGGTACAGATAGGCGCAGCCCAGCGCAGAGACGCGCGGACACGCACAGACACCCACACTCTCTGATTCTGCAGGTACACTATCTCTGAAAAGCCTAACAGGGTTCTGACACATGCCAGAAAAGCATAACAGAATTCTGTTATGCCCAGAAAACAGAGAGAGAGAGATAAAAGGAAGGAATCAGGGAGAGGAGGGGGATACGAAAAAATAGAGAGCAAGAGTTTTACACACACTACTAGTTTTCTCATTTGGTGGTTCTGTGGTCTAACTTGATCGTCGGAGTGCAAACGGCCGCTAGAGGCGCCGTCTGTGTGTTTTGCAGGTCACGTTTGGAGATCCAAGAGAAGGTTCTGAGGGTGATTCTGTAGAAAACGCAGTCGCGTAGACGGTACAGAGTGTGCTACAGAGCGATTCCTCCACGTTCGAGTTGCCGGCAGGATCAGGTGCCAACTCATGCCCCCAATTATCTAGTCACTTACTTTGAGAGCGTATCTGCCTTCCTCTTGTACCCTGCACCCGGCTACCCTGGGCGTGACCTTCCTCTTGAGTCGTATCTGTCCCACAGGCGTCTCTAGGGCGGCAGGAGTACTTCACGAGTCAGGCTGCCCTACACTGGTACTATTACTATGGCCTTGAAGCCACCTTTTCCTTCTCTTTATCACTGCCCCGGGTTATCGGGACCTGAGGCCTCCCCACGGCGTTGCTCCCTCCATGGTCTTTTCTACCCATGGGTATCGGGGAACCACACCGTGATTGCCTTGCTTTAGCACTGTTTGATCTGGCGACGCCCTGTTTGGGCGACGCCATCACCTAGGCGACGCCTTGTCCTGGCGACGCTTCCTCTTGGCGATGCTGGCACTTGGCGTCTCTCTACCTAGGCGACACCTTGCGTTGACTTTGACTCTCCAGCCGTTGACTTTGACCTTGACTTAGTCAACGCCCGGATACGGGACGGTACGCGAGGCATCAAGATCCGCCTGCATGCGTTCCTGTTCCACCTTCGACTCAGCCATATCCTGCTGCAGCCCCCTCATTATCTCCAGGACCTGTTGCATGGATAATTCTGTTGGGGCTGCGCGTGCAGTACCTCGTCTGGTGGGGGCCATTGTCACTCCAACCTCCTTCAACGTTACTGTAACTTGGTAGATTTTCTCGAACTTGTGATGGGACTGATGTTTTATATCTGCCCCACGGTGGGCGCCAAATGTTTCGTCCGGTTGACTGGGACGTCTTCGTGCGCGACCTCAACCGTCAGCTAGGGACTCCTTCCCACTGGATACCTGTGGATTCCTGCAAAGAAGGACAAAAGGGCGCCCTAGCGGCCGTTTGCACTCCGACGCTCGAGTCAGCCAGCAAGAAACACCAAAAACTGTGCACCTCCGTATCGGAGCACCGCGTATGGCACTCTGAAGGTGGTAAAAAGAACTGTGTATATGTGTGTGTGTTTTCTCCCTCAGGCAAAGATATTCCCCAGTCCCTTGTACGTAACCTTGAAGCACGAGCAAGCAACTAGAGAGTTCTGGTCAATTTGCCAAAAGTTCGAACCCCGTTTCCAACATTCTCAGCGCTATTTAAACTGCCCAAGCATTTAAAGCACCTTAAAGCGCCTTTAATCACAAAATGTAACGCACTCAATCAGCGTATCTAATTAGAAAACGTAGCGCATTTAAGACGTTGAAACGCTTGGGAGCCATTATAGTACCTGAATGTTTGAAACAGAAACTGTGTTGAATGACTTTAATTACCTGGCACTTGACTAGAGGGTGTTTCTATTCTGATATGGCTGTCGTACACGTGGAGGGCCTCACGACGCCGTGATCCCGCCTGGGGGCGTTCCTGCCCATCTGGGGACGTTTCTACGTGTGGGTCCTCCTGCTTGGGAGTGCTACTGCGCTAGGGGTGACCTTTTGGGTGCCAACTCATGCCCCCAATTATCTAGTCACTTACTTTGAGAGCGTATCTGCCTTCCTCTCGTACTCTGCACCCGGCTACCCTGGGCGTGACCTTCCTCTTGAGTCGTATCTGTCCCAAAGGCGTCTCTGGGGCGGCAAGGGTACTTCACGAGTCAGGCTGCCCTACACTGGTGTCATCACTATGGCCTTGAAGCCACCTTTCTCTCCTCTTTATTACTGTTCCCTGGTTATCCAGGGTTTGGGGCCTTCCCACGGCGTTGCTCCCGCCATGGTCTTTCCTACCCATGGGTATCGGGGAACCACACCGTGATCGCCTCGCTTTAGTACTGTTTGAGCTGACGACGCCCTGGTTGGGCGACGCCTTCACCTAGGCTACGCCTTGCCTTGGCGACGCTTCCTCTTGGCGATGTTGGCACTCGGCGTCTCTTCCACCTAGGCGACGCCTTGCGTTGACTTTGACTCTCCAGTCGTTGACTTTGACCTTGACTTAGTCAACGCCCGGATACGGGACGGTACAGAAACAAATCGAAGAACTCGACCTCAGCGCCGCAAACGTTCTGACTTTAGGGTTTGGCGCGGCCTTGGAGCAGTTCGCTTGTGCTTACCCCGAGTTGGACGTCTCCCAGTTCTCGATTTGCCACAAAGTGGTAGATGGCAAGATTGTACCTTCGGATTAACATTTCCATTTGCCACTTTGTTTTGAAACATTCTGAAAAACTTATATATTCATCCTTTATTTATGTGTAATGAGTCTATTTGTAATGACTTTCTCTTTATCTGACTACTTTAATATATATAAATATGCACATGGTTTCGCCTTTATCTGTCGTGTAATCATCTGATATAACTGACTAACTTTTGCTTTAAGGAAATCAACTTAACACCAACTGGTGCTCAATTCTGTGAAAATCAACTTAACTGAACAAACCATTAGTTCGTAGCAATAACACTTAATGCAAGATCACTTACTGGGCAGTAGGCTTGGGTCAATCTTGATATCTGGAATATCGTTCGCCTAAACTGCTAAGCTTTATGCACATCTTTACGTCATCACCTAAAACTCTGTTAACATACTTCTCGTCGTGTACTTCTTCTTTCGAGCCTCAACCACAAAGCCATAGGCTTCCAAGGGTGTCATTTTCCTCTTAATTGCCAAGGCGTCCTCTGCGGAGCTGCCTCATACCTTGAGCTGTCAACTTTGCTCATTCTGGGAGGAGAGTTGTCTTTAACGGATCCTCCTCTGTCTTCCTTTACCCTGAAACAACTTGATCTTGACCACTGTTCCCTCATCTGGGGGTAGAGCTGCCTCTCGGATCCCTCCTGATGGAGATCAAGCTCAAGAGAACATGGAGGCCAATCAACAAGATCAATAAGAGGTAGAGGCACAAATGGAGGATGCCCATGGAGGTCAAAGCCCACCTCAAAGGCTTACAAGAAGCATGTTCAAAGCTTTAGGAGCTAGGGGACATTTATTTTCTCGTTTTGTAATTTCTTTAGTTGAAGGTGCTTAGAGGGAAACATTAGAAACCTCTATTGTTATAGCGTCTTTTAGTCTTTAGTTAGGAGCGTTAGGGGGGGTGTGTTAGTAGATAGGTGTAGAAGTAGAATAGGAGGTGCCAAAGTGAAGGAAGGAGTCACACCTTCCTCATGCTTGGGTTTTGGCGCCGATTCTATATGACTCTTAGGAGGGAATTTTTGAATTTATGTTGCTTGCATTTCAGCACCTTAGTCTATAAATAGAGGTGCTCTCTTTGTAAAATTCAGATTGGAATTTATCTAAAGAAACTATACTCAAAATTGGAGTGAGCATTGGAGAGCTTTTGAGCCTTCTTCTCTAGTCTTATCTTGAAGGATCCATGGTGTCCTCAAGTGGCGGCAGCACTCTCATCTAGGAGCAACCACACTTCTAGTGGCGAGATCATTCATCATTCATCCATCTTCATGAGCAATTCTCTTCTCCTTCCTTTCTTCTTTGTTAATTCCTTGTCTTAGCTTGTTGCCTTGTTGTTTTTGGTTCAGTTTTTAAGTTTTCCAGCAGCTGTTCTTATTCTTCTTTGTGTTTTGGTTCGGTACATTTCTGTTCCAGCTTTCCTATTCAGTTTTCTTGGCTTTAATTTCTTTTTGTTCGATTCAAAGTTGTTTTCATTCATTTCTATTCGGTACCTATGGTTTTTACCTCTTTTTGTTGGTTCAATTTGACAATAATTGGAACTTCTATATGAGTTTGTGTTTTGGCACTAGTTTTGGTGAGTTCTTGTTCATAGAACCTTGATCCATTTCTATGATAAAGTGCCTAGCTCTTAGCCAACTCAAGATGATTCCTAAGAATGTCAAGAATCATTCTAATTGTGCTAGTGGAATCACATCACCTCCCTACCTCCCTGAGTTTCAGAACAAAGATCTAGGAAGCGAGGTGTCCTTTACGGACCTACCTCCGCCACCCTGTAACTTCTACCACCCTTTGCTCCTCACCCGAAAAGGCGTCTTCTATCAACCTTCCTTTCCTATTCCTAAGATCATTAACACCCCTAACCTTTCAGTTTCAACTTGCCTGAGCTCACTCGAGGATGAGAAGGACTTTCTCCGGTGCCTCAACTTGCCCAGGGGTTACATCTCCTCCTCCCCCAGATGCACTGAGGACTTTTAAACTTGCCTCGATTTGCTTACGCAAAGAGGTCTTGCAACCTGTTCGTGCCTGCACTCGCTCACGGCGAGGAGGACTTTTCTGATGCCTCAACTTGCCCAGGGGTTACATCTCCTCCTCCCCCGGATGCACTGAGGACCTTCAAACTTGCCTCGATTTGCTTACGCAAAGAGGTCTTGTAATCAGTTCTTGCCTGCGCTCGCTCACGGCGAGGAGGAGTTTTCTGATGCCTCAACTTGCCCAGGGGTTACATCTCCTCCTCCCCCAGATGCACTAAGGACTTTCAAACTTGCCTCAATTTGCTTACGCAAAGAGGTCTTGCAACCTGTTCATGCCTGCACTCGTTCACAGCAAGGAGGACTTTTCTGATGCCTCAACTTGCCCAGGGGTTACATCTCCTCCTCCCCCGGATGCACTGAGGACTTTCAAACTTGCCTCGATTTGCTTACGCAAAGAGGTCTTGTAATTTGTTCTTGCTTGCACCCGCTCACGACGAGGAGGACTTTTTAATCTCTTCTCGCCTACACTCGCTCACGGCAAGGAGGACTTTTTAATCTCTTCTCGCCGGAAGGCGATGTGAACTTAGAAAACTTTATATTTGTGGCGATGAGGATTTAAAACTTCGTACGTGTGCATGACATCGTGAAGGGGAAATCGTGTATGCAGAGAGCAATGCTTGGTGAGTGTGCCTAGTCCAGCCACACCTAGCGTTCTCCTGGGAGTGTGCGATTCACCCAGATGGAAGAAACGCGCTAAGTTACTCTGCAAGCGAATAATTTAGGCGCACAAAGAGATGCGCTAGAGCCCTTCAGGTAGTGGCACGTGTACGGTTAGATGTGAGTTGCATGCCTCCACGTGTCACCATCTGAGAGGGGCGTGGCCAAGATTAAGGTGCACTCCGCGTCGTGAAAGGTACACACAGAAAACACAGACACCCACGTCTTTACTGATTGTGGTACGTTTCCGCACAAAAGCATAACAGAATTCTGACACACGCAGAGAATAGCGTAACAGAATTCTGTTAGGCACAGACACAGAGAGAGAATAAAAAGAGAATCAGAGAGAGATTCAGATACACATTATTTTTGTTGGTGATTCTGTGACCTAACTTGAGCGTCGGAGTGCAAACGGCCGCTAGAGGCGCCGTCTGTGTGTTTTGCAGGTTGCGTTTGAAGTTCCCGGAGAAGGTTCTAAGAGCATTCTTGCAGATAGCACAGTTGCGTAGGCGGGGTAAGGAAGCGACAAAGCAATTCCTCCACGTTAGAGTTGGCGACAGGATCAATTGCGATGCTTTATTTCCAGGAATCCATGGGTTTGGGAGGATTTACTACCTCATGTTGAGTTTGCTTATAATAGGGTAGTAAATTCCACCACTAACCATTCTCCTTTTGAGGTTGTTTATGGGTTTAATCCCCTCACACCTCTAGATCTTCTTCCCATTCCTGTACTTTATGAGGTTCTATGCAAGGACGGTTTTGAAAAGGCTTCTTTTATTAAGGATTTGCATAACCGCATCAAGTTACAAATTGAGAAGAAAGTTGGTAAGTATGCTGACACTGCCAACCAAAGGAGAAAGGCGTTAATCTTTGAGCCCGGCGATTGGGTTTGGCTTCATTTGAGAAAGGATAGATTTCCTTCTCTACGGAAGTCCAAACTTATGCCTCGCGGTGATGGCCATTTCCAAGTCATCAAGCGGATTAATGATAATGCCTATGAGTTAGATATGCCTACTACTTATCTTGGAAGTAATTCTTTCAATATTACTGATCTCACTCCTTTTGCTGCAGGTTTCCCAAATTCGTGGACGAATTCTCTCCAACCCGGGGATTATGATGGAAACCAAGTAGAGGATGCTCAAGCCCATGAAGCCCAAGCCCAACAAGGGGCCCAAGCCCAACGAATCCCTAGGAGCATGGCAAGAGCTTTGGGACAAGAGTATCAAAAGATGGCTCTTCTTATTTCTTTTGTAGAGTAGGGGTGCGGAGTTAATAAATAGGTGTGTAAGTAGTAAGGGATGCTAGGGGGAGTGTAGATAGGAGTTAGGAGGTGCCAAACTAGGAAGGAAAGTCACACTTCCTTCATGCACTAGTTGGCGCCAAATTTGAGTCTCATTTGAGGCACATTTGACTTTGCATTTCAGCACCTTATAGGCTATAAATAAAGGTGCTGCCCTTGTACAATTCAGATTGGAAATTTAGAAGTAGAGAGACTATACTCAAATTTAGAGAGAAATTGTGAGTCTTGTGTCTTCTTCTTCCTTTGCCTTATCTTGTGTGCCAATGGTGAGCTTCAAGTGGTGGCATTCCTTCACTTATCTTAGAACAAGGCTCCAAGTGGCGTGACTGCATCTTCCAAGTCTCAAATCCAGCAAGCTTCACTCCATAAGTGTTCTTTCTTCATTCCTTGTCATTTTCATTCGGTAGATGCTTAATGTTTAGTGTTTCCTTTCATTTTCACCGATTAAAGTTGTGTTTTCTAGCTTAGTTTCCATTTCTGTTCGATGCAGTATTGATCCTGCCTGTTGACCGGAACACTGGAAACTGCCTCGTCAAAGGATCGACGTGCGCACCGCTTCAAACCTCCGTTCTTCTTCGAGATCCACCTCAAGAACCTGCAAAGGAACAGAACGGCGCCGCTGCGGCCGATCGCACTCCAACGCCCAAGTCAGTGACCGAATCACCAAATACTAAGAGAACAGGAACCGTGCAAATTCTCTCTCACAGTGTGCTCTAGAACTCGCAAGCGTAAAGAATATAATTTGAACGTGCGTACCTCAGAAAGTTCGTTGAGAACTCTTATATACCTGGTTACTTTCTCTCTCCTGGCAGTTACAGACTTGGACACGTGGCTCGCATCTAGTCGTACACGTGCCTTTATCTGGAGCCTCCTTGACTTGGGCGCTGCTTCTACTCTCATTTTGCTAAGTTACTTATGCATCGTACTGCCCAGTGCATAGCTAACTTGGGAGCGCGATCTCTACTGGAACTGGCGAGTTAGGGTGCCTTCGTACACCTTCCCTGTGGTCTCGCCGGCCGCCTTCATAATCTGCACCACCTTCATCTCTGGCGATGTGCTTGCTCTGGCGATCTCCAATCACTAGGTCGCCTGAGTTTACATCTGGCGACTTCATCTTTAACCCGGTGATCGCCGATTCTGGTATGCTAGAGATCGGAACACGCCAACTTAATAACTGGCGACTTCACGAGCCCCCCGACTTCCTTCCCTTGTGCCAACCTGGCGCCTTGTCAACACGCCTATACTGTAGCTGGATGCCACGTCATCACTTCCGACTACCAGGGCGGTACACAAGCCCCCCAGTCTTAAGCGAAGACTTGTCCAGCGAAAAGACTAGAGGAGTCACGTCAACACCGGTCTACGTGGCACTGACGCAGAATTCCAAGCGGTTGTACCTTCTGCTTCTCTGACGCTCCACCAAACCCCTCACCCATCGTTCGACACGTGGCTTCATCAACGGTTACCTTCAGTTACCGTTTGCGCTTCCCAAACCCATTTCGAAAAAACTCTTAAACCCATTTTCACTCCACACTGTTCCATCACCTTTCTTCGTATTCACAAACGCTCTAACTTCCTCCTGCAAAAAACTCTCAGCGCTCTCCAACATTCTGAATCACCATCATCCTTCGTCGTCTTCCTGATCATCAAAAGGTACCTACTTTCCTTCTTCTACTGGTTTTTCTTGCATTTTAACCGTTTCGCATCATCTTGTAACTGTCTGGTGCATACGCTGTGGGTTGCTTTTTCCATTTCTCCTTCTGCGTAACTTAGGGCTTCGTCAATCGTCGCAACGAACCTTCGTTCGTTCGCTTTCCACCCTTCTCCCACGATCGAGTCAGCCTCTGCGAACCCTGATCATTTTTCCTTTTCTTCTTCCTTTGCAGCTTCGAGAATGACCCGCTCAAAGATCACCCCGAATCCTCCTCCTTCATCGCGACACCCCTCTTCTCAAGCACTCATCCCACCGCGAGCACGCGGTGCTTCATCTTCCCAGGCTGAGAGGCTTGCACCTTCCCGCCCCAACCTGGCCCAGGCGACTCCACCTATCGCCGGAGGAGCCCCCGTTCCCCTGCCAGACTTCAAAAAACTCTACCCCTGGGCCAACTCGACCCTGTTGAGGGAAACGTCTTCCGTGAACACTGCTGGAGCAGTCTTGCGATTTACAAAGGGGGATGAGCCTCACCAAACATTTCATAAGGAGCACGATGAAAAGATGATAGTGCTACCTTGCCCCCCGATCTGCCCGTTTGTGCCGATGATAAGGTGAGCGCTGACGGGCCCTTCTGCTTCGTCTACACAACCTTATTCAAGAAGGTGAAGCTCAAGTTCCCTTTCACCCGTTTCGAAAGGGAACTCCTTACCGAGCTCAACATCGCCGCCGCCCAGCTCCATCCCAACAGCAGCGCGTTTGTGCGAGCGTTCCAGGTGATGTGCGACCATCTGGGGTTGCCCGCATCCGTAGACGTATTTCTATTTCTCTTCGAAGCCAAGCACCCAGGAGACCGCCTGTGGGTTAGCTTGAATGTGATTGCTGGGAGGTCAATCTTCGCCATCTTCCAGCAATCCTATAAAGACTGGAAAGGGAAATTCGTCCAAGTGCGCCCTAACGACAAGGATGCCTCCCTACTCGACGGCTTCCCCTTGTACTGGGTGGACAAGGGGAAGAAAGAGTCCAAGAGCTGCTTCAGGAGACCCAGAAGTCCTGATAGCATGGGAGCGTTGGACAGAGATCTCTGCCTTTTCTGGAAAAGGGTGGCGGATGCCAACATCACTTTCCTTACCACCACCCTGATCTGCTTCGAATTCTACGAGGACCAACTCGAAATTCGAATAGGTTAGAACATTTAAACTGTTGTTTTAATACTGCTTCTGTTTAACTGTTTCTGGGCGTCTTGTGCGTTATGCGCAAGACTTTGGTTTTATTTTTCTGCACCAATCATCTGCTTTGCTGCATACTGCCTTATGCACTTATTTCTCTCTGAGTTAACCCATTCATTTTCGTTCTATGCAGATAACATGTTGGGCAAGGGTATGCTTGCTGAATTGAGGGCGCTCGCCCGAACCCACGGGCTGGCGACGGGCTCTCAAACAGTACCGAATTCGGTGGTGGAGATCGCCGTCACCCAGGGTCGATCGCCACCTAAGGGCCCAGCTCCCTCCGATGTCCAGCCCGCCGCCCAACGTAAGAAGCTTGTCCTCAAAAGGCCTAAGAGGAAAGCTCCCCAGATAGTCCACGAGGAGGAGGAAGAAGATGACGAGGTCACCGAAGATGGCCTCGTTACAAAGAGGAAGAGGGTGGCACCTTCTTCACCACCTGCCCCACCCCCTCTTCCAATCTCAACACCGCCATCCACGCCTGCTCCACCTCCAACAATGCCATCTCCACCAGCTCCCGCTTCCCCAGTCCAAGCCATTCCGTTGGCAACTGCGCCACCCGCGGTCGAGGCCGCCGAAGACAATTTCTTGGAAGACCCACCAAGCGCCTCCACGCCATATGTATCAGCTGGAGGGGGTCCTCCTTCTAACGCCTCAGCTGCAGATGCCGCTCCAATCGGGGATGAGGTTGCCCAAACCTCTCCGATTTTGATCACCGAGTCCCCGACGTCGCCACCACGAGAAGAAGTACCCACTGAAGAACCAACTAAAGAAGGTGGCGACGGAAACCAACAACAGGCCCCACCAGCGCCTCTCCAAGCCGCAAACCTCCCTCTTGAGGTCACGAGGATGTGGGAGCCTCTATCTGCTAAGCTGAAGACGATAGCAGAAGACATTCCCGCCATCATAACCAGGGCAGTGCAGAGCTCCACCAGGAAGCTCCAGGACGACCTCTGCAACCTTAAGACAGAGAACAACACCATGAAGGTTGAGGTGGAGAAGTTGTCCTTCAACTTGACGCTCGCAGAGATTGAACACTCCCGAGTAGAAGACGCAATGAATACCGAGCTCAGATTGGCGCGCTAGGAGGCCACTGATCTCCGCCATAAGGTGCAGCAACTGGCTCAAGAAAAGATTGAACTGGAGAGCAAGATTGTGCCTTGTCGCGTCAGGGTGGCTGACCTGGAGGCTCTCATAAAAACTGACGCCGCCAAGGTGAAGAAATTGGAGGAAAGGTCAGCCGACCGAGAGACCCTCCTTGGAAAGGTGGAAAAGGCAAGGGATGACGCCATGGCTGAGCTCGCCGAAGCCAACAAGGAAAAAGGGGAGCTCGCTGCCGAATTGGGACAAGCGCAAGTAGAATCCAAGAAGGTTGCTGAAGACCTTCTCCAGGCTCAAGAAACCAATGAACAACTCAAGAAGCAAGTTGAAGAGCTGGAGCAGCAAAATAAGGAGCTGAAAGAACAAACTGAAGATCTCAAGAGACAGATTGAGGAACTTCAGAAGCAGATTGAAGAACTCAAGCTGAATTTTGCTCAAATTCTGGCCGCTGGATTCGAAGCTGCGCGGGAACAATTTGCCTGCTTGTTCCCCGACCTGGACCTCAGCATGGTGAATCTTGATAACGAGGTAGTGGATGGAAAAGTGGTTCCCGCTGAAGACTAATCGATTCTCTCCATCTGCTACCTTCGTGCCTTTCCCTTGTATATAATTCTGTAATAAACTCGTATTTTCTTGTACACGTATTTTTGAGCTGATACTTTACTTAATGAATTTACTTTTGCATTTCTTCTTGTAACCTCTTCGTCTACCTTTAACTTTCCTTGCGTGATTTACGTCGAAGAAATAACTTAGTAATCTCGTAGGCACGAGCTTGTACTTATCCGTTTCAAACCATCTCAACTTCGAATAATAATCACATTTAACAACTCGTAAACTTAAGGCAATGAACCTTAGCGTAAAATGATACTTCAGGAAATGGACTTTAACTCAACCCCTGGCTTTATAACGTCGCTACACCCGATCTGCTCCATCAAAACGGGCTTTTGACTTCTCGCCATTGCTTGAACGTTTCCTGGTCACCGGAGACTCTTGGCAACACCAGCTTCTTCCTGTCTTCACAACTTGGCCGTCGCTCTTTCATCTGGGGGTAGAGGCGCCTTTCGGATTCTTCTCTACCTCCTTGTTCTTCAGAGCAAGAGACCGGGTGGTTAGGCGTTCTCTTCGAACCCACCTTAGCCACCCTCAAAACTTCTTCCACCCTCTACACCATACCTGAACTCGTTCGAGACGAGAAGGATTTTATCTTGCCTGAACTCGCTCATAGGCGAGAAGGTCTTTAACTCGCCTGAACTCGCTCATAGGCGAGAAGGTCTTTAACTCGCCTGGACTCGCTCATAGGCGAGAAGGTCTTTAAATCGTGCCTCTACATTGCCCCAGGGGTTACATCTCCTCTCCCCCCAGAAACACTGAGGACTTTTACTGGTGCCTCTACATTGCCCCAGGAGTTACATCTTCTCGCCCCCAGAAACACTGAGGACTTTTACTGGTGCCTCTACATTGCCCCAAGGGTTACATCTCCTCTCCCCCCAGAAACACTGAGGACTTTTACTGGTGCCTCTACATTGCCCCAGGGGTTACATCTTCTCGCCCCCAGAAACACTGAGGACTTTTACTGGTGCCTCTACATTGCCCCAGGGGTTACATCTTCTCGCCCCCAGAAACACTGAGGACTTTTACTGGTGCCTCTACATTGCCCCAGGGGTTACATCTTCTCGCCCCCAGAAACACTGAGGACTTTTACTCTTTCTCGCCTGCACTCGCTCGACGGCGAGGAGGTCTTTAACTTGCCTCAGGACGTGCGAGGGCGTTGAAGTCTTTTAACTGGTCCCTCCGATCGCCGAAAGACGATGAGGACTTAAAAACTTTAACTGATGCCTCCAATCGCCAAAAAACGATGAGGACTTAAAAACTTTAACTGATGCCTCCAATCGCCGAAAAACGATGAGGACTTAAAAACTTTAACTGATGCCTCCAATCGCCGAAAAACGATGAGGACTTAAAACTTTTTAGAAAGCATGCAATATATCTTTAACTCGCCTTGAGTCACGTACAAGTGACAAGGTCTTTCTTCAAAACTTTTCTGAAAACAATAGGCACGCAATCTAAAACAACTTGTACTTTGAAAACTTCTCTTTATTGGGTGGCCTCATTAAAAACCCTCCTTAGGGAAAAAAGAGTGCCCCCTTCAAACTGTTTTAACAGAGACATTGTAATGTAACTTTGTGTTTATCTTTACTTACAAAGTTCTCAACTGTAATACAACTTCAGGTGTGTGGCGTTCCAGGTGCGAGGAATAGCCCCTCCTTCCAATGTCTCTAAGCGGTAGGCGCCGTTCCCGAGCGCCTCGGTTATTCTGAACGGTCCAGTCCACTTGGGTGACAGCTTATTCTCCATCTCGTACTGGTGGGCTTTTCTCATCACCAGGTCGCCTTCTCTAAATTGCCTTGGCATCACCTTCGAGTTGTACCTTCGTTCAATCCTTCTCTTCACCGCCTCAGCTTTCAGTCTCGCCTCTTCCCTGACCTCATCCAGTAGGTCCAGGTTCAGCCTTCTCTCTTCATTCGAGTCTTCCTCTACAAAGTTCTAGAATCTCGGCGAGCTCTCCTGGATCTCTACTGGAATCATCGCATCACACCCATAGACCAAACTGAACGGGGTCTCATGGGTTCCTGACTGCTCGGTGGTGTGGTATGCCCAGACTATACGGGGCACCTCCTCAGCCCAGCTTCCCTTGGCTTTTTCTAGCCTTCTCTTCAAACCTCTCAACAACACCCGATTAGCTGACTCCACCTGGCCATTTGTCTGAGGGTGCTCGACGGATGCAAACACTTGTTGAATTCCCACCCCTTCGCAAAGCCTCTTCAACAGGTGGCTTGCAAACTGAGTCCCATTGTCTGACACCAAGCGCTTAGGCACTCCAAACCGGCACACGATGTTCTTCCAACGAAACCTTCGATCTTGTGTGCGGTGATCTGGGCCACTGGTTCTGCTTCGATCCACTTGGTGAAATATTCAATTGCCACCACCAAGTACTTCATCTGCCTGATCGCCAGCGGAAAAGGTCCCAGGATGTCGATTCCCCAGGTATGAAACGGCCAAGGGCTGTAGATCGACTTCAACTCCTCAGGAGGCGCCTTGTGCCAATCGGCGTGCTGTTGGCACTGTTTGCAACACTGCGCATACTTCTTGCAGTCTTCTCTCATCGTTGGCCAGTAGTAGCCTGCACGGAGAGTCCTCGCGGCCAGAGCTCGACCCCCGACGTGGCTTCCGCATATACCTTCGTGGAGCTCCGCCATAATTCTCGTGCACTTCTCGCCATGTATACATTCCAGGAGCGGGTGAGTGAACCCAAACCTGTACAGATCGCCATCAATCAGGGTGTACTTGCTAGAATTCTTCTTTACCTTCCTAGCCTCAGTCGGATCCAGTGGGAGAAGGCCATCTGCCAGGCACCGCTTGTATTGTGTTATCCAAGTGTCTGGCTCATGGGTAGCGCAGACCTGCATCACGTTTACCTTCTCTCCCCGACATGCTCTAATTCTCGGCGATCTCAGAGTTTCTTGCGTCAGGGACTTATGGCTTCTCGCTGCTTTCTCCGTCGACTTGCTTATCTGAAGGACCAGGTGATCTGCCCCCTTGCCTGAACTGGTGAGCTTAGCTAGCAAGTCAGCTCGGGCATTCTGCTCTCTGGGCACATGCACTACTTCGAAGGAGGCAAAGGAACTCTTCAACTCTTGCACATATTCCAGATAGGCCGCCATTTGTGGATCTTTCGCCTGGAACTCGCCTGTTACTTGCCCTGTGACTAGCAGCGAGTCACTCTTAGCCATCAGCACCCTAGCTCCCATCTCCTTGGCCAGCAAAATTCTGGCGATCAGCGCCTCATACTCTGCTTGATTGTTACTGGCTTTGAAGGCGAATCTCAAAGATTGCTCGATCAGCACGCCATTGGGCCCTTCTAAAATGACTCCAGCACCGCTACCCTGCTGGTTCGACGATCCATCCACCGAGAGTACCCAACGGAAGTTGTCCCCTTTAACTCGTGTCGCCTCAGACGAGAGCTCGACCACGAAATCTGCAAAGATTTGCCCCTTGATCGGGCCTCGGGGCTCATACTTGATGTCAAACTCTGACAGCTCCACTGCCCATTTCACCATCTTCCCGCAACGTCGGGCTTCTTCAAAACATTCTGGATGGGCAGGTCAGTCATCACCAGTATGGTGAAGCTATGGAAATAGTGGCGCAACCTCCTCGCCGAAAACACCACAGCCAGCGCAGCCTTCTCCAGGGCCTGATATCTCGTTTCAGGGCCCTGCAACACCTTACTAACAAAATAAATAGGCTTCTGAGCCTGATCTTGGTCCTGGGCGAGCACCGCACTCACCGCCCTCTCAGTTACAGCAAAATACAACCTGAGAGGGGTTCCCACCAGCGGTTTGCACAAAACCGGCGGGCTCGCCAGATACTCCTTCAGCTTGACGAAGGCTTCCTCGCACTCCTTCGTCCAGGCAAACTTGTTATTGCGCCTCAAGCACTGAAAATAGGGATGTCCCTTCTCTCCGCTAGCTGACACGAAGCGAGACAGGGCTGCCATCCGACCTGTTAGCTGTTGGACCTCTTTCACCGTAGCTGGGCTCCTCATCGCCAAGATGGCGGCACACTTATCAGGGTTGGCCTCTATGCCTCTTTCAGTCAAGAGGAAACCCAAAAACTTCCCAGCTTCCACGCCGAAAATGCATTTCTCTGGATTCAGCTTCAATCTGAACTTGGCGATCGTTGTGAACAATTCCTCCAAGTCGGCAACGTGCTTGCTCTTTTCCGGCGAGGTCACGACCATGTCATCGACGTACGCTTGCACGTTCCTTCCCAGCATCGGTGCAAGTACTCGATCCATCAGCCTCTGGTACGTGGCCCCCGTGTTCTTCAGCCAAAACGGCATCACCTTATAGCAATAGCACGATCTCTCCGTCATGAAGGCTGTCTTCTCTTCATCCATGGGATGCATCTTGATCTGATTATACCCCGAGAAGGCATCCAGGAAACTCAGCAACTTACACCCTGCAGCACTATCCACCAGGGCGTCTATGCTTGGTAAAGGATATGAATCCTTTGGGCAAGCCTTGTTCAGATCAGTGAAATCGACGCACATGCGCCATTTCCCATTACTTTTCTTTACCAGCACGACATTTGCTAGCCATTCAGGGTACTGAACCTCCCTGATGTGGCCTGCAGCGAGGAGCTTCTGTGTTTCATCTCTAATCGCCTGCCTCCTCTCCTCGTTGAACTTTCTTCTTCTTTGTCGCACTGGTCTCACCAAGTTGTCCATCGCCAGATGATGGCACAAGAAGTCGGGATCAATCTCGGGCATGTCCGAAGCGGACCATGCAAACGCGTCCAGATGCCGCTCAATCACCTTGGCGATCTGGTCCTGGAGCTCGACCTCCAGAGATCTTCCCAGCTTGAAGGTCTTTCCCCCGATCTCTTTCTCGAGCCACTGCTCGACAGGTTTTGGCCTGGATTCTCTGGCGATCACCGCCCTGGCGATTCCCTGCTCTCTCGCTTCCTCAGGGCGATTCCGCGCCTCTCCCTCCTCCAGACCAGCGTTCCCCTCCCCCAGCTCAGCGTCCACCATCTCCACGTCCCTTCTGGCGATCTCTTCTGTTACCGTCGATCTGGGCTTCACACGGGGAGGTGGGGTGGTTGTTACATAACTCACTGATCTCTTGTTTTTCAGGCTATTCTCATAGCACTTTTTTGCTTCTTTCTGATCAGACTTCATCGTGATCACCACCCCCTCCAAAGACGGCAACTTCACCTTCATGTGCCGAGTCGACGGTATAGCGCCTATCCTGTTAAGCGTGGGCCTCCCCAACAGGATGTTCTATGCTGAAGGAGCGTTTACAATGAGGTACTTGATTTTCTCCGTCCTCGAACCAGCCTCATCTGTAAACGTGGTTCTCAACTCAATGTACCCCCCGACCTCAACCTGGTCACCAGCGAACCCATATAGGCACCCTCCATAGGGCCTTAGCTGGTTAAGGGGCAACTCCAGCTGCGTGAAAGTCGGCCAGAACATCACGTCTGCCGAGCTTCCCTGGTCCACCAGAACTCTGTGGACCTTCCTTCCCGCCGTAATCAACGAAATGACTATGGGATCGTTGTCATTGGGCACAACGTCCCGGAGATCCTGCTTGGTGAACGTAATGTCCACCTCCGGCGAGTGATCTTCAAACATATCCACTGTCATCACCGACCGCGCGTACTTCTTCCTCTGCGACGCGGTGCTTCCACCACCTGAGAAGCCTCCTGCAATGGTGTGGATTTCCCCGTGGATAGGCATCTCGTGTTGCTGGGCTTCTCCACCTGCTGGCTGGGAACTCGACGCTCCCCCCGTCCTCCTGTCCAGCAGATAGTCATTTAGGAACCCGCTCTTAACCAGATCATCGAGCTGATACCCTAAGGACAAACACGAGTCCAAAGTGTGGCCAAAGCCCTGGTGAAACTCACACCAGGCGTCTGGCTTTGGTCCCAGCACCTTGTCGCCCACCTTCTCAGGCGCTTTCAACCTAGCAGATATATTGGGAATGGTGATCAGGTCCGCCAATCCCATAACAAACTTGTGCTTAGGCGAGCGATTGTATTCCCGGCGTGCTGGTTGCTGGCGTCCCTGGCCCCTCCCCTTGTTCCTCCTATCATAAGGATGGCGAGTCCTCTGGTCCTTCCTGGCCGCCGCCGCTGTCTCCAGCACCCTTTGCGGCTGGATCCTGGTCTGGGCGCGTGGCCTAGCGGGGGCCACGCTCCCTCTCTTCTCGGCGACCTCACTCTCGTCGGCGATGTGAGCCACTGCAAGTCGCCTGACCTCAGCAAACGTTGCAGGGTGAGCCCTGATCAAGGCCTCGCAGAATGGTCCTGGCAGCTTGCCCTTCTTGAATGCATAGACCAGCATTTCTTCATCTTTAGCCGGCGATCTGACCATCTACTCTCCAAAGCGATTCAAGTAGTCTCTGAGGGACTCTCCCTGGTACTGCCTTATATCAAACAAATCATAAGGCACCCTGGGCGGTGCCTTGTTCACGATGTATTGCTCGACGAAAACCTTCGAGAACTGCTGAAAATTGGTTATGTGACCGTTAGGTAGGCTCACAAACCATTCCAACGCCGTTCCCTGGAGCGTGCTCACGAACATCTTGCAATACACGGCGTCTGACCCTCCCGACAGCATCATCTGCGTATGAAACGTGGTTTGATGAGCCTCTGGATCCTCCATGCCGGTAAAGACAGCCTTGACAGGGACCACGCTCGTAGGAATAGGCGTGTCAGTAATCGCCTGAGCGAAAGGCATAGGAAAAACACGAGGTGGCGACGACGGCGCAACCTCTTCAGCAGAAGAACGCCCTTGCTGCTCCTGAAGAGCTTGACGCAGCTCCTCAGTCACCTTGCTGAGCTCCTCATTTCTGGCGCGAGAGGCGACCAGGTCCTCATGCATTCTCGCCTGCAACGAACGCATCATCTCTGCCATCTGCGCCATGGTCATGGCAGCGGCGCCTTCAGCAGCGACGGGCGCAACTGGACTTGAACGATTGCTTCTCATTTTTCTCATGAAACTCAGCGAATCACAGAATGCAGCAAACAACACTTACTTCAGCTACGACTGACTCAGTGATCAATCGGAAAAATTGTGCGAAACTCCGCAAGAAAATTCAAGAACACCGCAACCTCCAAAGAAACCTGCAACTTACACCAGAAACCACTGTTCTTCCCACGGATAACTAATCGAGCGAAAGAACTCAACTCCACCGAACAAATTACGCGTAAACAGCAGGAAAACCTCCCTTCACCGATCGAAAACCCAAACGAACGGTATAAAATGCGAATTCACCGAACAAATTTCAAGCAAACAGCGAACGATGGTTGCACCAACACACAACCGCGCAGAAAACTTCGAAAACCTTCAAGAACTCACGCTGTGGATGGGAGTAAGTTATACACGGCCCCACGGTGGGCGCCTGATGATCCTGCCTGTTGATCGGAACACTGGAAACTGCCTCGTCAAAGGATCGACGTGCGCACCGCTTCAAACCTCCGTTCTTCTTCGAGATCCACCTCAAGAACCTGCAAAGGAACAGAACGGCGCCGCTGCGGCCGATCGCACTCCAACGCCCAAGTCAGTGACCGAATCACCAAATACTAAGAGAACAGGAACCGTGCAAATTCTCTCTCACAGTGTGCTCTAGAACTCGCAAGCGTAAAGAATATAATCTGAACGTGCGTACCTCAGAAAGTTCGTTGAGAACTCTTATATACCTGGTTACTTTCTCTCTCCTGGCAGTTACAGACTTGGACACGTGGCTCGCATCTAATCGTACACGTGCCTTTATCTGGAGCCTCCTTGACTTGGGCGCTGCTTCTACTCTCATTTTGCTAAGTTACTTATGCATGGTACTGCCCAGTGCATAGCTAACTTGGGAGCGCGATCTCTACTGGAACTGGCGAGTTAGGGTGCCTTCGTACACCGTCCCTGTGGTCTCGCCGGCCGCCTTCATAATCTGCACCACCTTCATCTCTGGCGATGTGCTTGCTCTGGCGATCTCCAATCACTAGGTCGCCTGAGTTTACATCTGGCGACTTCATCTTTAACCCGGTGATCGCCGATTCTGGTATGCTAGAGATCGGAACACGCCAACTTAATAACTGGCGACTTCACGAGCCCCCCGACTTCCTTCCCTTCTGCCAACCTGGCGCCTTGTCAACACGCCTATACTGTAGTTGGATGCCACGTCATCACTTCCGACTACCAGGGCGGTACAAGTATCATTCCTTTTCATTTCTGTTCGGTTGTTTTAATTATGTTCTTCATTCTTTGTTGTTGATTCCATTTGGCAATATATGGACTTCCATATGAGCTTTGGTTTGGTGCAAAGTCTTGGTGAGTTCTTGAATTAGAACATTGATCCAATTCTAAGTACAGTGCCATTTCATGACCAACTCAAGTTGCTCCTAAGAATGTCAAAGAATCATGTATTCTTGTTATTGCATTCACATCATGTTTGCCTTTTCTTCTTCACTTGATGATGAACTTGATGAGGAGACTTCATTCTCATCCCAAGCTATGTAGACCCTTTATGACTTTCCATTCTTTTCTTTGTAGCCTGACTTCTTCTCCTTAATTTCTTTATTTATGTAATCTGCCTTTATGTGCCCTTGCTCACCACTACCAAAACAAGTATAGTTATTGGAATTAAAATAATTGGATTTTTTGTTTCCATACCTTTGGTGTCTTTGTTGCGATTCCTTTTCAAGAATTTGCTAAACTTTCTAGATAGCAAACTAAGGTTCTCTTCATCATTTTCATCACTGGATTCTTGCTTGCTTTTGTGCTTGACAGCTTTTAAGGCAATGCTTCTCACATGCTTATCTTCACTTTCTTGAACATTGAGTCTATTCATTTCTAACTCGTGTTCCCTAAGCTTGCCAAACAAAGAAGCCATACTCAATGATGTTAGATCTTTTGATTCAGATATAGCAGTTACCTTAGGTTGCCAAGACCTATCAAGACATTTGAGGATCTTGATGTTTAGCTCTTCTTTTTCAATGGTTTTCTCAAGGCCCATGAGGTGATTGATGATGTGCGTGAACCTTTTCTGAACTTCAGCAATTGTCTCACCCTTGAGCATTCTGAACATTTCATACTCTTGGATTAGAGTATGCTTTCTGGCTCTTTTCACCTCATTGGTACTGTTCCGACCTCAAGTCGTTGGGCAGCATCGCTAGGGTCAATCACCGCATCCGAGGTATTGTTCGCTTTGGAAGTCGGTGCTCCGTCACGGTTTTGTCCTTAAAAGGCGCCTCGAAGGGTGAAGGGAGGAGGGAGTATATAAACTGCCCTTGGCCTCGATTCCTGAACGATGTGGGACTGTATTGGCATACGGGAACAAGCCCCCCAGTCAAGGTCTAAGGGGAGTTTGTCCCCCTAGTTGAGGGGCGAAGGAGCCTCTTCGGCCCCACGGTGGGCGCCAAATGTTCCGGCCGGTTGACCTGGGACGTCTTTGTGCTCAACCTCACCCGTCAGCTAGGCACTCCTTCCCACTGGTTACCTATGGATTCCTGCAAAGAAGGACAAAAGGGCGCCCTAGCGGCCGTTTGCACTCCGACGCTCAAGTCAGCTAGCAAGAAACACCAAAACTCTAAACCTCCGTATCGGAGCACCGTAAATGGCACTCTGAAGGTGGTCAAAAGAAACTGTGTATTGTGTATCTTTTCTCCCTCTGGCAAACAACCTTTCTCTCTCTAGTCCCCTGTCCGTAGTCTCAAGACTCGAGCAAGCAACTAGAGTGTACTCTGGGAAAGTCTACCAAAAGTTCCAACCCCGTTTCCAACATTCAAGGCGCTATTTAAGCTACTCCCGCATTCAAAGCGCCTTAAAGCGCATTTAATTATAAAACGTTCAGCGCATTTAAGACGTTTAAACCGCTTGGGAGCATTTATAGTACCTTAAATGCTCGAAACGGAAACTGTATTAAATAACTTTAATTACCTTGTACTTGACAAAATGGCATTTCTATTCCGACTTGGCTGTTGTACACGTGGAGGGCCTCACAGCGTCGTGACCCCATCTAAGGGTATTTCCTCGTGTGAGTCCTCCTACCTAGGAGTGCATCTGCGCAGGGGGTGACTTTTTGGGTGCCAACTCACGCCCCCAAACATCTAGTCACTCACTTTGAGAGCGTATCTACCTTCCTCTCGTACCCTACGCCTGGCTACCCTGGGCGTGACCCTCCTCATGAGTCGTATCTACCCCAAGGGCGTCTCTGGGGCGGCATGGGCGTTTCACGAGTCAGGTTGCTCTCCACTGGCGCTATTACTATAGCCTTAAAGCCACCTTTCTTTTCTCTTTATTGCTAACCCGGATTATCGGGGTTTGAGGCCTTCCCACGGCGCCGCTCCCTCCATGGTCTTTCCTACCCATGGGTGTCGGGGAGCAACACCGTGATTGCCTTGCTTTTGTGACATTTGACCTTGGCGACGCCCTAGCTGAGCGACGCCTTCACCTAGGCGACGCCTTCACCTAGGCGACGCCTTACCATGGCGACGCTTCCTCTCGGCGACGCCCCGCCTCGGCGATGCTTGCACTTGGCGTCTCCTCACCTAGGCGACGCCTTATGTTGACTTTGACCCCAACGTTGACTTTGACCTTGACTTTGTCAACGCCCGGATACGGGACGGTACAGGTACCTTCATGAGTTACCTCCAAGGTGTCCCACATTTCCTTTGCTGATTTGCATTGAGAGACCTTGAAAAATTCATCTGAATTCAAGGCAGAAGTTATTATGTTTTTAGCAATGCAATCAAATTTGGCCTTCTTGCTTTCAGAATCAGTCCATTGAGACCAAGGTTTTTCAATGGAAGATCCATCCTTTTCAAATTTTGGAACAAAGGGGCCATTTTCAATTGCATCCCAAATACCTTTGTCAAGTGATTCTACAAAGATTTTCATTCTGACTTTCCAAAATTGGTAGTTCAAACCACAAAACAGAGGTGGTCTGTTGATTGAAGCACCTTCCCCAAAAGGCAGTCTATCAGCCATATAAAAACAGTTTTAGGATCACACTTGAATAAATTTCAAGAGCCAAGCTCTTGATGCTAATTGTAAGAATGTATGGCTTTAAACTAGAGGGGTGGTGGTGAATGGTTTAAAGAGGGTTTTCGCAAACTTTTAAGTCTAGAATGAAATCACTTCGAGAGAACTTGATTAAGAAATCAGTTTGCCAAAAACACAAAGCAATTTAGCACAGCACCAGAAAAACAATCGGTTGTTTCGCAGAAACAATCAGTTGTTTATACCAGTTCACAAATATAAACTGAATTTAAAGAGTTCAAGGGATAGATAGATTGTACACACAAAGTTATATTGGTTCACTCTTAAACCAAGAGCTACATCCAGTCTTCCCAGAAACCACTGGGGAATCCACTAAGCAATCAACCCTAGATTACTTACAACACCACCAAAGAAGTGACCTTGATCCCCTCAAGACACACACTTCCTTTGGCTCAGCACAAACACCACTAAGAATGCAGATCTTGACAACCTCAAGAACACATGACACTTCTCAGCTTTACACACAGAGTTTCTTCAAAGTACAAAAGGATTACACTTGTTACAGAAAAGATCTGAAATCAATACAAGATGAAAATCCTATATCACACTCTCTTGATCAAAGCAATCTCCAACTCTTCAAAAGCAAAATCATTGAAAAACTCAAATCTGTTTTTCTTTGATTAAAACTAAGTTCTGGTTTGTTACAAAATCTGAACAAACTATTTATTGCATTCAATGACTGGTCAAAGCATTTAAAACTGAAGCGTATTCAGTTATAAAATCATTTAAAGCTCAGTCAAAGCACAAAATAGTTTTCTGTTATGGTCCCAAAACAAACAATCGGTTGAATGCTCGAATCAATCGGTTGTTTTGGTTTGGTAGCAAGTCAACCATCAAAAACAGTTTTCAACCTTTCTAAAAACACCTATGTATAAAACAATCGGTTGTTTCCACAAAACAACAGGTTGTTTTTCACTTAGTTTGAAAAACACTTTCAATTAAAAGGTTTGAGAATGCTTAAGCTTTGGATTCAATCAAGAGTGGATTTAACACAGATAATCTACCCCATATCCTATTCTAAAACACATCAAGCACATCCAGCCTTCCATCAATCTTCAAAGGATTTGGATTCTTCAAAGCTTGAACACACTTGATTCAACAACTTGGTGATGCGAAAGGCTCACCCCTACCAACAAGAGAACAAATTATCTCTGAAGTGGACTGGCCCATTTCGCGTAGTCGTGGTGCTCGAAAATGAAGCATACAGGCTGGAAACTCTAGAGGGGGTAGCCATTCCTCGAATGTGGAACGCGACAAATCTTAAGTTTTATTTTAGCTAAGATATTTTGGTTTAATGCTTTCATTTTGAACAATGTGATGATAAAGGTGACACTCTGATCCTGCCTGTTGACCAGAACGTTGGAGCTATGCCTCGTCAAACTTGGATCGACGTGTGCGCTGCGTCAACCTCCGTCCTTCACCGCGATCCACCTCAAGAACCTGCAAAAGAACAGAGCGGCGCCGCTGCGGCCGATCGCACTCCAACGCCCAAGTCAGTGACTGAACCACCAAATACTAAGAGTAACACTCAAGAACTCTCAAGGAACCGTGAACCAGTTCTCTCTCCGTATACTCAAGAACTCGCAAGCGTAAAGAAGACAATCTGAACGTGCGTACCTCAGAAGTTCGTTGGGAAACCCTTATATACCTGGACACTTTCTCTCTCCTGGCAGGTACACATCTGGACACGTGGCTCGCATCCAGCTGTACACGTGCCATCATCTGGAGCCTCCTTGACTTGGGCGCTGCTTCTGACTCTCCTTTGGCTAAGTTACTTATGCATGATACTACTCAGTGCATAGTTGACTTGGAGCGCGATCTTTACTGGGATTGGCGAGTTAGGGTGCCTTCGTATACACCTTCCCTGTGGTCTCGCCGGCCGCCTTCATGATCTGCACCGCCTGTTCCACCGTGTATGCTCATGCAAGCTGTCCCCCGACCTCATCCTCTGGCCAGCTGGGAAATGTCTATCTGCCTTCATCTCCGTCGATGTCCTTGTTTCAGCGGTCTCTGATCACTTGGTCGCCTGGGTTTACATCTGGCGACTTCCTCTTTAACCCGGTGACCGCCGGTTCTGGTGTGCTGGAGATCGGAGCACGCCAACTTAATAACTGGCGACTACACGAGCCCCCCGACTTCCTTCCCTTCAACCAGGCGTCCTATCAACACGCCTATACAGTAGCTTGATGCCACGTCATCACTTCCGACTACCAGGGCGGTACACAAGCCCCCCAGTCTTAAGCGAAGACTTGTCCAGCGAAAAGACTAAAGGAGTCACGTCAATACCGATCTACGTGGCGCTGGCACAGAATTCCAAGCGGTTGTACTTTCTGCTTTCCTGGCGCTCCACCAACCACCCCTCCAATCGCTCGACACGTGGCTTCATCAACGGTTAACTTCAATTGCCGTTTGCGCTTCTCAAACCCATTCGAAAAACCCTTAAACCCATTTCACTCTACTGTTCCATCACTGCTTCGTTTTCTCAGACGCTTCAACTTTCTTCTGCAAAAGCTCTCGACGTTCTTCAACCTCCTGAATCACCAACTTCCTTCATCACTCTTCCGATCATAAAAAGGTACTTCCTTTACTTCTTCTGCTGGTTTATCCTGCATTTTAACCGATTTGCATCATCCATTAACTGTCTGATGCATACGCTGTGGGCTGTTTTTTCTGTTTCTCCTTTCTCGTAACTTAGGGCTTCGTCTTCGTTACAACGAACCTTCGTTCGTTCGTTTTTCACCCTTCTTCCACGATCGAGTCAGCCTCTGCGAACCCTGATCACCTTTTCTTTTCTTCTTCCTTTGCAGATGGCTCGCTCAAAGATCACCCCAAATCCTCCTCCCTCGTCTCGAAACCCTTCATCTCAAGCACACAACCAATCGCGAGCACCTGATGCTTCTTCTTCTCAGGCTGAGAGGCCTGCACCCTCCCGCTCTAACCTGGCTCAGGCTACTCCACCTGTCGCCGGAGGAGCCTCCGTTCCTTCCCCAGACTTCAAAAAACTATACCCATGGGCCACCCCGACCTTGCTGAACGAAACTTCCTCAGTAAACTCTGCTGGGGCAGTTCTTCGTTTGAAGAAAGGGGACGAGCCTCACCTATCGTTCCACAAGGAGCACGACGACAAGATGATTGTGCTACCGTGCTCTCCCGACATGCCGTTGTGCGCCGATGACAAAGGGAACAATGGCGGGTTGTTCTGCTTCGTCTACACCACTCTGTTCAAGAAGGTGAAACTTAGGTTTCCCTTCACTCGTTTCGAAAGAGAGCTACTTACCGAGCTCGACATCGCCGCCGCCCAGCTCCATCCCAACAGCTGGGCGTTCGTGCGAGCGTTCCAGATTATGTGCGACCACCTGGGCTGCCAGCGTCAGTGGACGTCTTTCTTTTCCTCTTCGAAGCCAAACACCCAGGAGATCGCCTGTGGGTGAGTTTGAACGGGATTGCTGGGAGGTCGATCCTCTCTATCTTCCAGCAATCCTACAAAGACTGGAAGGGCAAGTTTGTCCAGGTGCGCCCAAACGACAAGGACGCCTCACTGCTCGACGGTTTCCCCTTGTATTGGGTAAACAAGGGGAACAAAGAGTCCAAAGGCAGCTTCAGGAGGCCAAGGACCTATGCTTCTTCTGGAAGAGTGTGGCAGACGCCAACATTACTTTCCTCACCACCACACTCATCTCCAACGACTTCTTCGAAGATCAACTCGAAGTTCGCATAGGTTAGAACTCACCTCATCGTCTAAGTCTTTACTTTGGCATTACCTCTGCTAACTGTTTCTGGGCGTCTTGTGTGTTGCGCACAAGACTTTGGTTTTACTTTCTGCACCACTTATCTGCTTTTGCTGCATACTGACTTATGCGTTTATTTTTCTTCTCTGAGCTAACCCATGTATCTTGGCATTATGCAGATCGTATGTTGGGCCAGGGAAAACTTGCTGAACTGAGGGCGCTCGCCCGAGCCCACGGGTTGGCATCGAGTTCCCAGACCGTACCAAACTTAGTGGTGGAGATCGCCGCTGCACAGGGCAGATCGCCACCCAAAGGCCCAACTTCCTCCGAGGCCCAGCCCGCCAATCAGCGCAAAAAGCTTATCCTCAGGAAACCAAAGAGGAAAGCCCCTCAAGTGGTTCATGAGGAAGAAGAAGAAGACGACGAGGCGACTGAAGATGGCCTCGTCACCAAGAGAAAGAGGGTGACGCCTTCTTCACCATCTGCTCCACCTCCTCTTCCAACATCAACACCACCATCCACACCTGCTCCGCCTCCAACATTGCTTCCTCCACCAGCTCCCGCCTGGCCAGTCCAAGCGATTCCTTTGGCGTTTGCACCTCCTGTGGTTGAGGCCGCCGAGCCTAACTTCATGGAGAACCCCCCGAGCGCCTCCACGCCTTATGTATCAGCTGGGGGGGGTCCTCCTTCAAATGCCTCAACCGCAAACGCCGCACCAATCGGGGATGAGGGTGCCCACAACTCTCCAATCCTCATCACTGAATCCCCGACGTCGCCACCACGCCAAGAAGCACTCACTGAACATCCAACTCAAGAAGGTGGCGGCAAGAACCAACAACAAGCCCCCCCGGTGCCTCCACCAGCAAACCTCTCTCTTGAGGTCAAAAGGGTGTGGGAGCCCTTCTCAGCAAAACTGAAGATGATGGCGGAAGACTTCCCCTCCATCATATCTGATCCTGCCTGTTGACCGGAACACTGGAAACTGCCTCGTCAAAGGATCGACGTGCGCACCGCTTCTCACCTCCGTTCCTCTTCGGGATCTACCTCAAGAACCTGCAAAGAAACAGTACGGCGCCGCTGCGGCCGATCGCACTCCAACGCTCAAGTCAGTGACGGTATCACCAAATACTAAGAGAACAAGAACCGTGCAAATCCTCTCTCACAGTCAGCTCTATCACTCGCAAGCGTAAAGTTTATAAACTGAACGTGCGTACCTCAGAAAGTTTGTTAAGAACTCTTATATACCTGGTAGCTTTCTCTCTCCTGGCAGTTACAGACTTTGACACGTGGCTCGCATCCAACTGTACACGTGCCATCATCTGGAGGCTCCCTGACTTGGCGCTGCTTCTACTCTCATTTTGGCTAAGTTACACGTATGCATGGTACTGCCCAGTGCATAGCTAACGTGGGAGTGCGACCTCTACTGGAACTGGCGAGTTAGGGGCCTTCATACACCTTCCCTGTGGTCTCGCCGGCCGCCTTCATAATCTGCTTCTCCTTCATCTTCGACGATGTGCTTGCTCTGGCGATCTCCGACTGCTTGGTCGCCTGGGTCTACATCTGGCGACTTCATCTTTAACCTGGTGATCGCCGATTCTGGTAAGCTGGAAATCGGAACACGCCAATATAACAACAGGCGACTACACGAGCCCCCCGACTTCCTTTCCTTCTGCCAACCTGGCGACTTGCCAACACGCCTATACTGTAGCAGGGTGCCACGTCATCACACTCGACCACCAGGGCGGTACAATATCTAAAGCTGTGGAGAGTTCCACCAGGAAGCTCCAGGATGACCTCTTCGCACTTCGAACTGAGAATAGTACCATAAGGATTGAGGCGGAGAAGTTATCCTGCAATCTAACACTCGCCGAGATCGAACACTTCCGAGTGGAGGATGCTATGAGCACCGAGCTCCGGGTGGCGCGCAAGGAGGCCACCGATCTACGCCATAAGGTGCAGCTCTTGGCTCAAGAGAAAATTGAGCTGGAGAGCAAGCTGGTACCTTATCGCGTCAAAGTGGCTGACCTGGAGGCGTTGATCAAAGCAGACGCCGCCAAGGTAAAGAACCTCGAGAAAAGGTCAGCCGATCGGGAGGTCTTCTTGGGGAAGGTGGAGAAAGAGAGAGACGACACCGTGGCCAAGCTCGCTGAAGCCAACGAAGAAAACGGGAAGATCGCCGCTGAACTGGGCCAGGTGCAGGCAGAATCCAAGAAGGTTGCTGAAGACCTTCTTCAAGCTCTGGAAACCATTGAAGAACTTAAGAAACAAGCTGAAGAGCTGAGGCAGCAGAACGAGGGGCTAAAGAAACAGATCGAAGAACTTGATCTGAGCTCTGCCCGGATTCTTGCTGCTGGATTCGAGGCCGCCCGGGAACAGTTCGCCTGCCTGTACCCCGACTTAGATCTTACCATGGTGTCTCTCAATAACGAGGTGGTGGACGGGAAGGTTGTTCCTGCTGAAGACTGATTGATTCCCTCCATCCACTACTTTTATGCTTTCTCCTTACATATGATTGTAATAAACTTTCTCTTTTTCTGTACATGTACCTTGAACTGATCGTACTTCATTATAAAGTCTTTGCGCTCCTTCTTGTAACTTCTTTGTCCGCTTTATCTTTCCTTGCACAATTTACTTCAAAGAAATAACTTAGTAATTTCGTAAGCGCAATCGTATACTTAACTGCTTCGAACCACCGACTTTCGAACAACAATCACTCTAACAACTTGTAATCTCAAGGCAATGAACCTTAGCGTGAAATCGCTCTTCCAATAACAAACTTCAACTCAACTAATGGCTTAAGACACCGCTCATCTGATCTGCCTTGTCAAAATGGGTCTTGACTTTCTCGCCATTACCTGAACTTTTCCTGGTCCCCAAAGACTCTTGGCGATATCAGCTTCTTCCTGCCTTCATAACTTGGCCATTGTTCCTTTATCTGGGGGTAAAGGCGCCTTTCGGATCCTTCTCTACCTCCCTGAACTTCAGAACAAGAGACCGGGTGGCTAGGCGTTCTCTTCGAACCTGCCTTAGCCACCCTCCAAACTTCTTCCACCCTCTACACCATACCTGAACTCGTTCGAGACGAGAAGGATTTTATCTTGCCTGAACTAGCTCATCGGCGAGCAGGTCTTTAAGTTGCCTGAACTCACTCATTGGCGAGAAGGTCTTTATCTCGTGCCTCTACATTGCCCCAGGGGTTACATCTCCTCTCCCCTAGAAACACTGAGGACTTTTTCGCTGGTGCCTCTACATTGCCCCAGGGGTTACATCTTCTCCCCCCCAGAAACACTGAGGACTTTTTCACTGGTGCCTCTACATTGCCCCAGGGGTTACATCTTCTCGCCCCCAGAAACACTGAGGACCTTTTCACTGGTGCCTCTACATTGCCCCAGGGGTTACATCTTCTCGCCCCCAGAAACACTGAGGACTTTTTACTCTTCCTCGCCTGCACTCGCTCGACGGCGAGGAGGTCTTTATCTCGCCTCAGAACGCGCGAGGGCGTTGAGGTCCTTTAACTGGTGCCTCCGATCGCCGAAAGACGATGAGGACTTTAACTTTAACTGGTGCCTTCGATCGTCGAAAGACGATGAGGACTTTAACTTTTTAGAAAGCATGCAATATATCTTTAACTTGCCTTAAATCACATATAAGTGACAAGGTCTTTCTTCAAAACTTTCGGAAAACAACAAGCATGCAATCTAAAACAACTTTAAGCTTCGAAAACTCTTCTTTATTGGGTGGCCTCATTAAAAACCCTCCTTAGGGAAAAAAGAGTGCCCCCTCCAAACTGTTTTAACAGAAACATTGTAATATAACTTCGTGTTTGTCTTTACTTACAAAGTTCTTAACTGTAATATAACTTGAGGTGCGTGGTGTTCCAAGTGCGAGGAATCGCCCCTCCTTCCAACATCTCTAAGCGCTAGGCGCCGTTCCCGAGCGCCTCGGTTATTCTGAACGGTCCCGTCCACTTAGGCGACAGCTTATTCTCCATCTCGTACTGGTGGGCTTTCCTCATCACCAGGTCGCCCTCTCTGAACTGTCTCGGCATCACCTTCGAGTTATATCTTCGTTCAATCCTTCTCTTCACAGCCTCAGCTTTTAATCTCGCCTCTTCCCTGACCTCATCCAGTAGATCCAGATTCAACCTTCTCTCCTCATTCGAGTCTTCCTCCACGAAGTTCTGGAATCTCGGCGAGCTCTGCTGGATCTCCACTGGAATCATTGCGTCACACCCATAGACCAAACTGAACGGGGTCTCATGGGTTCCTGACTGCTCGGTGGTGTGGTACGCCCAAACTTTACGGGGTACCTCCTCAGCCCAGCTTCCTTTGGCTTTCTCTAGCCTTCTCTTCAAACCTCTCAGCAACACCCGGTTGGCTGACTCTACTTGGCCATTCGTCTGAGGGTGCTCGACGGATGCAAACACTTTTTGAATTCCCACCCCTTCGCACAACTTCTTCAACAGGTGACTTGCAAACTGAGTCCCATTGTCCGACACCAGGCGCTTGGGCACACCAAACCGGCACACAATGTTCTTCCACACGAAACCCTCGATCTTGTGTGCGGTGATCTGGGCCACTGGTTCTGCTTCGATCCACTTGGTGAAATACTCAATCGCAGCCACCAAGTACTTCATCTGCCTGATGGCCAGCGGGAATGGTCCCAGGATGTCGATTCCCCATGTATGAAACGGCCAAGGGCTATAGATCGACTTCAACTCCTCGGGAGGCGCCTTGTGCCAATCGGCGTGCTGCTGGCATTGTTTGCAGCACTGCGCATATTTCTTACAGTCTTCTCTCATTGTTGGCCAATTGTAACCCGCACGGAGAGTCCTTGCGGCTAGAGCTCGACCCCCGACGTGGCTTCCGCATATCCCTTCATGGAGCTCTGCCATAATTCTCGTACATTTCTCACCATGCACACATTCCAGGAGTGGGTGAGTGAACCCAAACCTGTACAGATCGCCATCAATCATTGTGAACTTGCTAGAATTCTTCTTTATCTTCCTGGCCTCTGTCGGATCCAGCGGGAGAAGGCCATCTGCCAGGCACCGCTTATACTGTGTCACCCAGGTGTCTGGCTCATGGGTCGTGCAGACCTGCGTCATGTTCACCTTCTCTCCCCGACATGCTCTTATTCTTGGCGACCTCAAGGTCTCTTGTGTCAAAGATCTGTGACTCCTCGCCGCTTTTTCCGTCGACTTCCTTATCTGAAGAACCAGGTGATCTGCCACAAATGCTCTCGGCGTCTTCAGAGTTTCTTGAATCACCGTCCTCTGCCTACCCCCCTTGCCTGAACTGGCGATCTTAGCCAGCAAGTCAGCTCGGGCATTCTGCTCTCTGGGCACATGCACCACTTCAAAGGAGGCAAAGGAACTCTTCAATTCCTGCACATACTCCAGGTAAGCCGCCATTTGTGGATCTTTGGCCTGGAACTCGCCTGTTACTTGCCCCGTGACTAGCAGCGAGTCACTCTTTGCCATCAGCACCCTAGCTCCCATCTCTTTGGCCAGCAAAATTCCGGCGATCAGCGCCTCATACTCTGCTTGATTGTTGCTGGCCTTGAAGGCAAACCTCAAAGATTGTTCGATCAGCACGCCGTTGGGTCCTTCCAAGATGACTCCAGCACCGCTACCTTGTTGGTTCGACGATCCGTCCACTGAAAGCACCCAACGGAAATCGCCCCCTTCAACTCATGTCGCTTCAGACGAAAGCTCGACCACGAAATCTGCGAAGATCTGTCCCTTAATCGAACCTCGGGGCTCATACTTAATATCAAACTCCGACAGCTCCACTGCCCACTTCACCATCCTTCCCGCAACGTCGGGCTTCTTCAAGACCTTCGGGATGGGCAGGTTGGTCATCACCAGTATCGTGAAGCTATGGAAATAGTGGCGCAACCTCCTCGCCGAAAATACCACAGCCAGCGCAGCCTTCTCCAGGGCCTGATATCTCATTTCGGGGCCCTGCAGCACCTTACTAACAAAATAAATAGGCTTCTGAGCCTGATCTTGTTCCTGGGCGAGCACCGCACTCACCACCCTCTCAATTACAGCAAAATACAACCTAAGAGGGGTTCCCACCAGCGGTTTGCACAAAACCAGCGGGCTCGCCAGATACTCCTTAAGCTTGACGAAAGCTTCCTCACACTCCTTCGTCCAGGCAAACTTGTTATTGCGCCTTAAGCACTGAAAATATGGGTGGCCCTTCTCTCCGCTAGCTGACACGAAGCGAGATAGGGCGGCCATCCGACCTGTAAGCTGTTGTACTTCCTTCACAGTGGCCGGGCTCCTCATCGCCAAGATGGCGGCACACTTATCCGGGTTGACCTCTATTCCTCTTTCAGTTAAGAGAAATCCCAGGAACTTTCCAGCCTCCACGCCAAAGATGCATTTCTCTGGATTCAGCTTCAACCTGAACTTGGTGATCGTCGTGAACAACTCCTCCAAGTCCGCAACGTGCTTGCTTTTCTCTGGCGAGGTCACGACCATGTCATCTACGTACGCTTGCACATTCCTTCCCAGCATCGGTGCAAGTACTCGATCCATCAACCTCTGGTACGTGGCCCCCGCGTTCTTCAGCCCAAAAATCACCTTGTAGCAGTAGCACGATCTCTCGATCACGAAGGCAGTCTTCTCTTCATCCATGGGATGCATCTTGATCTGGTTATACCCCGAGAAGGCATCCAGGAAACTCAACAACTTACACCCTGCAGCACTATCCACCAGGGCATTTATGCTTGGTAAAGGATACGAGTCCTTTGGACAAGCCTTATTTAGATCAGTGAAATCGACGCACATGCGCCATTTCCCATTACTCTTCTTCACCAGTACGACATTTGCCAGCCATTCAGGGTACTGGACTTCCCTGATGTGGCCTGCAGCGAGGAGCTTCTGGGTTTCGTCTCTAATCGCCTGCCTCCTCTCCTCGTTGAACTTTCTTCTCCTTCGCCGCACTGGTCTCACCAAGTTGTCCATCGCCAAATGATGGCACAAGAAGTCGGGATCGATCCCGGGCATGTCCGAAGCGGACCATGCAAACGCATTCAGATGCCGCTCTATCACCTTGGCGATCTGGTCCTGGAGCTCGACCTCCAGAGATCTTCCCAGCTTGAAGATCTTTCCGCCGATCTCTCTCTCGAGCCACTGCTCGACAGGTTTTGGCCTAGTTTCTCTGGCAATCACCGCCCTGGCGATTCCCAGCTCCCTCGCTTCCTCAGGGCGATTCCTCGCCTCTTCTTCCTCCAGACCGGTGTTCCCTTCCCCCCGCTCAGCATCCACCATCACCACGTCTCTTCCGGCGATCTCTTCTATTACCGTCGATCTGGGTTTCACACCGGGAGGCGGGGTGGTTGTCACGTAACTCACCGACCTCTTGTTTTTCAGGCTATTCTCATAGCACTTCTTCGCTTCTTTCTGATCGGATTTGATGGTGATCACCACCCCCTCCATAGATGGCAACTTCACCTTCATGTGTCGGGTCGACGATATAGCGCCTATTCTGTTGAGCGTGGGCCTTCCCAGCAGAATGTTGTATGCTGAGGGAGCATTTACGACAAGGTACTTGATTTTCTCTGTTCTCGAACCCGCCTCATCTGTAAACGTAGTCCTCAACTCAATGTACCCCCTGACCTCCACCTGGTCACCAGCAAAACCATACAAACACCCTCCATAAGGCCTCAGCTGGTCAAGGGGTAGCTCTAACTGCGTGAAAGTCGGCCAGAACATCACGTCTGCCGAGCTTCCTTGGTCCACCAGCACCCTGTGGACCTTTCTTCCTACTGTGATCAACGAGATGACCATGGGATCGTTGTCATGAGGCACAACGTCCCGAAGATCTTGCTTGGTGAACGTAATGTCCACATCCGGCGAGTGGTCTTCAAACATATCCACCGTCATCACAGACCTCGCGTACCTCTTCCTCTGTGATGCGGTGCATCCACCACCCGAGAAACCCCCTGCAATGGTGTGGATTTCCCCGTGTGTAGGCATCTCGTGCTGCTGAGCCTCTCCACCTGCTGGTTGGGAGCTCGACGCGCCCCCCGTCCTTCTATCCAGCAGATAATCGTTTAGGAACCCGCTCTTGACCAGATCGTCGAGCTAGTATCCTAAAGCTAAGCACGAATCCACGGTGTGGCCAAAGCCCTGGTGAAACTCACACCAGGCGTCTGGCTTTGGCTCCAGCACCTTGTCGCCCACCTTCTCGGGCGCTTTCAACCTAGCTGATATATTGGGAATGGCGATCAGGTCCGCCAATCCCATGACAAACTTGTGCTTAGGCGGGCGATTGTATTCCCGGCGTGCTGGTTGCGAGCGTCCTTGGCCCCTGCCCTTGTTCTTCCTTGGATCATAAGGATGGCAAGTCCTCTGATCCCTCCTGGTCGCCGCTGTCTCCAGCACCCTCTGTGGCTGGATCCTGGTCTGGGCACGTGGCCTGGCGGGAGCCACGCTCCCCCTCTTCTCGACGATTCACTCTCATCGGCGATGTGGGCCACCGCAAGTCGCCTGACTTCAGCAAACGTGGCAGGGTGGGCCCTGATCAATGCTTCGCAGAATGGTCCCGGCAGCACGCCCTTCTTAAATGCGTAGACCAGCATTTCTTCATCTTTGGCCGGCGATCGGACCATCTGCGCCCCAAAGCGATTCAGGTAGTCCCTGAGGGACTCTCCCTGATACTGCCTTATGTCAAACAAATCATAAGACACCCTGGGCGGTGCCTTGTTCACGATGTACTGCTAGACGAAGATCTTTGAAAACTGTTGGAAACTGGTTATGTGACCTGTAGGCAGGCTCACAAACCATTCCAGCGCCGTTCCCTGGAGTGTGCTCACGAACATCTTGCAGTACACGGCGTCTGACCCCCCTGACAGCATCATCTGCGTATGGAATGTGGTGAGATGAGCCTCAGGGTCCTCCACGCCGGTAAAAACAGCCTTGACCGGTACCACACTCGCAGGGATAGGCGTGTCGGTAATCGCCTGAGCGAAAGGCATAGGAAAAACACGAGGCGGCGTTGACGGCGCGACCTCTTCAGCGACTGAACGCCCTCGCTGCTCCTGAAGAGCTTGACGCAGCTCTTCAGTCACTTTGCTAAGCTCATCATTCCTGGCCCGAGAGGCAACCAGGTCCTCATGCATTCTCGCCTGCTCTATACGCGAGGCTTCCACATTCGCCTGCAACGAACGCATGATTTCCACCATCTGCGCCATAGTCATGGCGCTGGCGCCTTCAGCAGCAACGGGCGCAACTGGACTTGAACGGTTGCTTCTCATTTTTCTCATGAAAACTTGGCAAATCACAGAGTGCAATGAACAACACCTCCTTCAGCGACGATCGATTCAGCGATCAATCGGTCAGGACCTCGCGAAACGTCGCAAGAAACCTCAGGAACACAGCGAACCTCCACAAAAACCTGCAACTCCACCAGAAACCACCGCTTCTCTCACGCAAAAGCAAAACGAGCAAAAGAACTCAGATCTCACCGAACGAAACTCGCGCAATCAGCAGAAAACTTCATCTCACCGAACAAAACCCCAAACGAACGGTGGAAAACGCGAATTTACCGAACAAAATCCAAATGAACAGCGAACAATGGTTGCACCAGCACACAACCACACAGAAAACTACAAAAACCTCCAAGAACTCACGCTGTGGATGGGAACAGGTTTTACACGGCCCCACGATGGGCGCCTGATGATCCTGCCTGTTGACCAGAACGCTGGAGTTATGCCTCGTCAAACTTGGATCGACGTGTGCGCCGCGTCAACCTCCGTCCTTCACCGCGATCCACCTCAAGAACCTGCAAAAGAACAGAGCGGCGCCGCTGCGGCCGATCGCACTCCAACGCCCAAGTCAGTGACTGAACCACCAAATACTAAGAGTAACACTCAAGAACTCTCAAGGAACCGTGAACCAGTTCTCTCTCTGTATACTCAAGAACTCGCAAGCGTAAAGAAGACAATCTGAACGTGCGTACCTCAGAAGTTCGTTGGGAAACCCTTATATACCTGGACACTTTCTCTCTCCTGGCAGTTACACATCTGGACACGTGGCTCGCATCCAGCTGTACACGTGCTGCTTCTGACTCTCCTTTGGCTAAGTTACTTATGCATGATACTACTCAGTGCATAGTTGACTTGGAGCGCGATCTTTACTGGGATTGGCGAGTTAGGGTGCCTTCGTATACACCTTCCCTGTGGTCTCGCCGGCCGCCTTCATGATCTGCACCGCCTGTTCCACCGTGTATGCTCAAGCAAGCTGTCCCCCGACCTCAACCTCTGACCAGCTGGGAAATGTCTATCTGCCTTCATCTCCGGCGATGTCCTTGTTTCGGCGATCTCTGATCACTTGGTGGCCTGGGTTTACATCTGGCGACTTCCTCTTTAACCCGGTGACCGCCGGTTCTGGTGTGCTGGAGATCGGAGCACGCCAACTTAATAACTGGCGACTACACGAGCCCCCCGACTTCCTTCCCTTCAACCAGGCGTCCTATCAGCACGCCTATACAGTAGCTTGATGCCACGTCATCACTTCCGACTACCAGGGCGGTACACACTCTTTTTCCCTTGAAGGAGTTTTTTAACGAGGTCATCTAATGATAAGTTTGTTCTTGAAAGATGGTGCATTAGTTTTTTTTATTTGTTTAGAGTTGGCGCATGGTAAGATGACATGTCTCGGTAAGATTATCCGAGTGGGTGCCCTTTGTGTAAATTGATTATCTATTGCCAAATAAGACGACTTGTCTCGTTAAAATTATCCGAGTAGGCGCCCTGTACGTAAACTGATTATCTATTGACAGATAAGACGACCTGTCTCGGTAAGATTATCGGAGTAGGCGCCCTGTGTGTAAATTGATTATATATTGTCAGGTAGGATGACCTAGCTCGATGTCAGTATGACCACCTGAGTTCAAGGCAAGGTAAGATGACCTCACTCGGTGTGCAAGCGATGACCCGAGTTAGGCGCCCTGCAGATAAGTATTGTGACTAAGTTGTTTAAGTGCATGGTAAGTCGGGCTAACTTGTTGAGAGAATGATCACCCGAGTTCAGGCACTCTGTGGAATGATTAAGTAATGCATAGTGGAATGGACCGCTTATGTTTATGATAAATTGGGTGTACGAGTGAGTATCCGATTTTAGATACCCTAAGAGATAAATGAATCATTCTTGGCGCAGGACGAGACGACCAAGCTCAGAAACAGGACTAGTTTCAAAAACTCATATGCTTAGTGGGCAGAGTACGGCAAGGACCTGAGGAAAGACACCAGGTACCGGAGAAGGTAGCCCCATGGGTTTCACGTCATATCTCCCCCGTATGGACTTGTTCTTTCAGAGTAACGGAGGTCCTCGGGAACAAAGCATGCAGACCTAAGACGCTGAAACGAGGCCCGATTCCTTGCACATGGAATGCGACCGACTTCAAGTTTTATTTCAGTTAAGCAGTAATGTTGTACATGATACTAGGGGACACTTTTTTTCCCTTATAAGGGTTTTTTAATGAGGTCACCAAATAAATTTTGATTGAAATATTTTCTCGAGTTATGTACAATTCAGTTAAGAACTAGTTTTCCTTGTGTTAGAAGTCTCGTGAGCGACGAGGTAGGTTCGTAGAGAACACCTCCCCTTTCGAGTGAAAACGCCAAGGTTGAACGAAATAGTTCGCCAGATAAATCCTCCTCGCCCTTGAGCAAAGTCGAGGTCAGTTGAGGAAATGAATTCCTTGTGTTAGAAGTCCCGTGAGCGGAGAGGTAGGTTCGTATGGAACACCTCCCCTTTCGAGTGAAAGCGCCAAGGTTGAACGAAATAGTTCGCTAGATCCTCGCCCTTGAGCTTAGCCGAGGTCAGTTGAGGACTTGTTTTCCTTGCGTTACATGCCTCGTGAGCGGAGAGGTAGGTTCGTAGAGAACACCTCCCCTTTCGAGTGAAAGCGCCAAGGTTGAACGAAATAGTTCACCAGATAAATCCTCCTCGCCCTTAAGCGAAGCCGAAGTCAGTTGAGGACTTGTTTTCCTTGTGTTAGAGGCCTCGTGAGTGGAGAGGTAGGTTCGTAGAGAACACCTCCCCTTTCAAGTGAGAAGGCCAAGGAGGAACGACCTAGTTCACAGTTAAACCCCTTCTTTCTAGATTTATACAGTGAGGGCAGGATATCAAAGAACGTTAGAAGAAACATCACGGTGCCAAGCACCACGAGTTAGCAGTTGAGTGAGTTAAAGAGAAATTTTCAGTTTAAGGAAATAAAAGCGGCTAGACGTCCGAGGAAGTAAAATTACAGATAGATAATAAATTGTTCGTCTGACAACCAAATACAAGGTAACCAAGTTGACCATTGACCACGGTTTTACCCAAACCAAGTTGAGAGTAGTCAATTTAAGGGTGAAGCCTTGATGCTTGTTCAATTGTTGCCTCAAATCCCACAAGGTAGGATTGGGCAGTGTCTTGCTTGCACGCTTCAGTTTCTTTGGCCAAGTCTTCATCTTTTTGAACCAACTCTCCTTTAAGTTTGTCGATTTTAGACAAGAGCCTGCTCCTTTCTTGAGCAGCCTCTTGGGCTTGGCTTGCGGCCTCCTTGGTCTTCTTGGCCAAGTGTCGCTCAACTTCTTACTGTAAATCTTTGGTATGTTGGAGCTCACTTTGCAGGTGTTCCATCTCTTTGCGGAGCTTAGAGATCTTTTGGGCCTTTAAGTCTTTTGTCGCCTTCCGCTCTTTCATTTTGGTAGCAACCAAGCAGATTGTGGCAAGGGCTTGGCCAAATTTTCTTATGGCTTCATGAGCAAAGTGGATTTTATCGTAAGCCATAAGCCTTTCCCTCTCTTCAGCAGGCAACAAGGCTTTCTTAAGGAATTTAGGGGCGTCAAGGCTTAGGTTCCAGAGATTCTTTCCTTTGGAGCTCTCTACTTCGCCCTCTTCGATAACAACCATATCTCGGGGTAGAGACTGATCTTTGGAGGGAGTTGCATGGTGAAAAGGAGCACGCCAATCCAAGTGAGAGTGCTCGGTAGGGGCCACAAGTGCCTTCCTTTTTCTTTTTCTTCTGAAGACCGGCCCCGAGAAAGTTTCCTCGTCGCCCGTTGGGGTTGAGGTAGTAGTAGCGGGAACTTTCATCTTTTGATTTAAGGAAACCTTGGGCACGATGGCAACTGCTCTCATCCTCTTGGCCATTTCTTCTAGCTCTTTCTTGCTAAATTTGGACAACATCTTCTCTGCAAATAAAAGCAAGTGAATGGTTAATACAAAAAGCAAAGTTTTGTCTCACTAAGGGTAGGGAATGAGGAGTACCAGTGTAAGCCTTTAGAGCACCAAAAGTGAACTCTTTGCTTAGAAGGAAGGCGGTGTCAAAGGCAACCTTCAGGCTCGAAAAAAATTTGCAGACCTCCTGATCTGAAGGGCGCAGGTCTTCCACGCACCGAGCACCCTGGAATCATGGCTCTTGGGTCCAATACGTAGGGAACCCATCCATAAGGGTCGAATTTCTTTTGTTACAACAGAATTTTAAGAATTTACCGTTTGTAGGAAGATTGGAAAAGCGTGAGCAAACCTCTTCCAGGGGCACCATTAAAGGATACCCCTAGTTGGCGGCCCAAGCGTTTGGCCTCAAAGAAATAAAGAAAAACTTCTACAGTCGACAAAATGTCGAGCTGGGAACAAAGAATAGAGACAACACAGATAAATGCTTAGTTATTTGGGTGTAGCTGGCATAACCTACATTTAGCTCGGTCAACAACTCTTTTTCGAAAATGGTTAAGGGGAAGCGCTAAAGGACTTTTTTGAAAATAGTTGCGTAAAAGAAACAAAATGGACCCTTAGGGTATGAGGATTCTGTTAGAATATATGGCCTTAAACGAGAATGGGGGTGAATGGTTTAAAGGGGGTTTTCGAAAACTTTTTCAGCTAGAATGAAATTCTTTGTGTACCGATCAGGTAATCGGGAGTGATGACGTGGCAGCAAGCGATAATATGGGCGTGTTGAACGGGACACCTGGTTGACAGAAGGGAAGTACATCGGGAAGTCTGTGTAGTCGCCGATCGTTGACTTGGTGTTCTCCAATCTCGAGTGTGTGTAACCAGCGATCACCAGAGTTGCGTCATAGTCTCCATATGTGAGTACTAGGAGATCAGGTGGTTAGAGACCGCCGAAAGGGGCACATCGGAAGATCAGGAAAGCTTGCTTAAGGTTTCCAAGGGGTACAAGTATGGGGACTAGCGATATGCTTGTCACGCAGCAGGGGAGGATGAGGTTATCAGATGAACATTCCCTAGCCAGAGGTCGGGGCAAGGGAACAGTTTCCCAGAACATGCATGGTATGCAAGTGAAGCAGATCGTGATAGCGGCAGGCGAGACCACAGAGAAGGTGTGCAAGGTGACACCCCGTACTCGCCACTTAAGGGGTCGCGCTCCAAGGTAAGCTGTGCACCAAGTTACTCCTTGTATGCGTAACTTAGTCGAATGGCTTGAAGAGTAGAGGTGACGCTCAAGTGGAGGGAGCTCCAGTTGGTGACACGTGTACAGCTGGATGCGAGCCACGTGTACAGAGGTGTAACCGTCAGGAGAGAGAAAGTGCTCAGGTATATAAGGAACACTTAACAGACTTTTGAGGTACGCTTTCAGAATACTTTCTAGTACACTGAGATTCACTGCGCACGGTTCCTTGAGTTGAGATATTCTCTCTGAGTTTTTGATGATTCCGTCACTGACTTGAGCGTCGGAGCGCGATCGGCCGCAGCGGCGCCACTTTGTTTTCTTCAGGTTCTTGCGAGGAATTAGGACGTGAGGAACAAAGGCGAATGTGGTGCGAAGCTGATCAAGAGGAGAGACCTTTGACGTGGCAAGACTCTTGCACTCAGGTCAACCGGCAGGATCATCAGGCGCCCACCGTGTGACCGTGTAAAACGTGTTTCCCGTCCACAGCGTGAGTTTCTTGAGGTTTCTGCAGTTCTTATGTGGTTGTGTGCTGGTGCAACCATTTTCGAAGCTTTTCACCGTTTGTTTAAGTTTTCGATCGGTGAATTGAAGTTTCTTACCGTTTGTGCGAGTTTCAATCGGTAAATCGAAGTTTTTACCGTTCGTTTGAATCTTCGATCGGTGAATCGGGAATTTTAGTAGAAAAGCAGGAGTTACGTGTTGAGATTGCGAGTTTATGTGGAGGTTTTGACCGATTGATTGCTGGATCGATTGTTCCGCTGGAGAAGGTTCTGGTCGTTGGAGTTTGATCTGCTGGTATTTCATGAGAAAGATGAGAAGTACGCGTCCAAGTCCCGTTGTGCCGACTGCTGAAGAAGGCGCCATGATCATGGCGCAAATGATGGAGATCATGCGCGCGTTGCAAGAGAATGTGGAGGCGTCGCGCGTCCAGCAGGCGAAGATGCACGAAGACCTGGTCGCCTCTCAGGCCAGAAACGAGGAACTCAGCAAGGTCACTGAGGAGCTGCGTCAAGCTCTTCACGAGCACAGAGGACGCGCAACTGATGAAGAAATTACACCTTCATCGCCGCCACGCGTCTTTCCGATGCCGTTTGCTCAGGCGATCACGGACACGACGATCCCTGCGAGCGTGGTAGCCGTGAAAGCTTCTTTCACCGGCGTGGAAGATCCTGAAGCACATCTCACTGCGTTCCACACGCAGATGATGCTGTCAGGAGGCTCAAACGCAGTTTATTGCAAGATGTTTATGAGCACACTCCAGGGAACAACGCTGTAATGGTTCGTTAGCCTGCCTACAGGTCACATAACCAGTTTCCAGCAGTTCTCAAAGCTTTTCGTCGACCAGTACATCGTGAAAAAGGCGCCTCCTAGGGTGTCTTACGACTTGTTCGACGTAAGGCAATATCAGGGAGAGTCCCTCAGGGACTATCTGAATCGTTTCGGAGCACAGATGGTCCGTTCGCCTGCCAAGGACGAGGAGATGTTGGTATACGCCTTCAAAAAGGGCGTACTGCCTGGACCTTTCAGCGAGGCGCTGATTAGGGGCCACCCCGCCACGTTTGCTGAAGTTCGGCGAATTGTTGTGGCCCACATCGCCGACGAGAGTGAGGTTTCAGAAAAGAGAGGGAACATGGCTCCTGCTAGGCCACAGGCCCAAACTAGAATCCAGCCGCAGAGGGTGCTGGAGACGGCGGCGGCCAAAAAGGATCAAAGGACTTGCCATCCTTACGATCCAAAGAAAAACAAGGGGAGGGGTCCAGGGCGCCCTAGGGAGTTCAATCGCCCCTCGAGGTACAAGTTCGTCATGGGATTGGCGGACCTGATCGCCATTCCCAACATAGCTGCCAGGCTTAAGGCGCCTGAGAAAGTCTTAGACAAGGTGTTAGGACCAAAACCGAACGCATGGTGTGAATTCCACCAAAGTTTTGGTCACTCCCTTGATTCGTGCTTGGCCCTGGGTTACCAACTCGACGATTTGGTCAAGAGCGGCTTCTTGAATGACTACCTGCTGGACAAGAGAACGGGGCAAGCGTCGAGCTCTCAGCCGGCGAGCAGTGAGGGCCAGCAGCATGAGATGCCCACTCACGGCGAGATCCACACCATCGCTGGAGGTTTCTCAGGTGGTGGATGTACTGCATCACAGAGGAAGAAATATGCAAGGTCTGTGATGGCAGTAGATGTGTTCGAAGATCACTCGCCAGATGTAGACATTACGTTCACAAAGGAGGATCTCAGGGACGTTGTGCCTCATGACAACGATCCCATAGTTGTCTCGCTAGTCACGGCGGGAAGAAAGGTCCACCGGGTACTGGTGGATCAAGGAAGCTCGGCAGATGTGATGTTCTGGCCGACTTTCACCAAGCTGCAATTACCCCTTGACCAGTTAAGGCCCTACGGAGGATGCTTGTATGGGTTTGCTGGCGACCAGGTGGAGGTCAGGGGGTACATTGAGTTGAGAACCACGTTCACAGACGAGGCAGCCTCGAGGATGGAGAAGATCAAGTACCTCGTCGTGAATGCCCCCTCGGCGTATAACATTCTGTTGGGAAGACCGACCCTCAACAGAATAGGAGTTGTGCCCTCAACCAGGCACATGAAGGTTAAATTGCCGTCAATGGAAGGGGTGGGGATCACCATAAGGTCTTACCAGAAGGAGGCAAAGAAGTGTTACGAAAACAACCTCAAGACCAAGAGGTAGGTGAGCTACGTCACCACGACACCACCTCCCGGTGTGGAGCCTGGGACAGCAGAGAGGCGAGTTGTCGACGCGACGATGGATGTCACCGCCGGAGGCGATGTCGTCATGGTGGACGCTGAAGCAGGGGGAGAAAATGTCGGTCGGGAGGAAGAAGCAAGAAACCGCTCAGAAGAGGCTAGGGAGTCGGGAATCGTCAGGGCGGTGATCGCCAGTGGCTGAGAGGGAGATCGGGGGCAAGGTCTTCAAGTTGGGAAGATCTTTGGAAGGTGAGATGCAAGACCAGATCGCCAAGGTGATAGAAAGGCATCTGGATGCTTTTGCATGGTCTGCTTCAGACATGCCGGGAATCGACCCCGATTTCTTGTGTCACCACCTAGCAATGGACACACAGGTCAGACCAGTGCGACACAGAAGAAGAAAGTTTAATGAGGAGAGAAGACAGGCGATTAGGGACGAAACGCAGAAGCTCCTCATCGCGGGTCATATCAAGGAAGTCCAGTACCCTGAATGGTTGGCCAATGTCGTGCTGGTGAGGAAGAGTAACGGGAAGTGGCGCATGTGCGTCGACTTCACGGATCTAAACAAGGCTTGCCCAAAGGATTCATACCCTTTGCCAAGTATAGACGCCCTGGTCGACAGTGCAGCAGGGTGCAAGTTGTTGAGCTTCCTCAATGCCTTCTCTGGGTACAACCAGATCAAGATGCATCCTATGGATGAAGAGAAGACCGCCTTCATGACTGAGAGATCGTGCTACTGCTACAAAGTGATGCCCTTCGGGCTGAAAAATGCAGGGGCTACGTACCAAAGGTTGATGGACAAAGTACTTGCACCGATGCTGGGAAGGAATGTGCAGGCGTACGTAGATGATATGGTCGTAACCTCGCTAGAAAAAGGTGATCCTGCCTGTTGACCAAAACGCTGGAGCTTTGCCTCGTCAAACTTGGATCGACGTATGCGCCGTGTTTGCCTCCGTCCTTCGCCGCGATCCACCTCAAGAACCTGCAAAAGACGAAACGGCGCCGCTGCGGCCGATCGCACTCCAACACCCAAGTCAGTGACTGAACCACCAATTACTAAGAGTAACACTCAAGAACTCTCTCAAGGAACCGTGAACCAGTTCTCTCTCAGTATACTCAAGAACTCGCAAGCGTAAAGAAGACAATCTGAACGTGCGTACCTCAGAAGTTCGTTGAGAACTCTTATATACCTGGACATTTTCTCTCTCCTGGCAGTTACACATCTGGACACGTGGCTCGCATCCAGCTGTACACGTGCCATCATCTGGAGCCTCCTTGACTTTGGCGCTACTTCTGACTCTCCTTTGGCTAAGTTACTTATGCATGATACTACTTAGTGCATAGTTGTTGTACCGCCCTGGTGGTCGGGTATGATGACGTGGCACCTTGCTACAGTGTAGGCGTGTTGACAAGGCGCCAGGTTGGCAGTTAAGAAGGAAGTCGGGAGGCACGTGTAGTCGCCGATTGTTAAGTTGGCGTGTTCCGACTTCCAGTTTACCAGAATAGGCGATCGCCAGGTTGAGGATGGAGTCGCCAGATGCAGACTCAAGCGACCAAGCAGTCGGAGATCGCCAGAACAAGCACATCGCCGAAGATGAAGGAGAAGCAGATTATGAAGGCGGCCGGCGAGACCACAGGGAAGGTGTATGAAGGCCCTAACTCGCCAGTTTCAGTAGAGATCGCACTCCTAAGTTAGCTATGCACTGGGCAGTACCATGCATAGGTAACTTAGCCAAAATGAGAGTAGAAGCAGCGCCAAGTCAGGGAGCCTCCGGATGATGGCACGTGTACAGTTGGAGACGAGCCACGTGTCCAAGTTTGTAACTGCCAGGAGAGAGAAAATCACCAGGTATATAAGAGCTCTTAACGAACTTTCTGAGGTACGCACGTTCAGTTCATACACTTTACGCTTGCGAGTGACAGAGCTGTTGTGAGAGAGAGTTTTTGCACGGTTCTAGTTCTTAGTATTTGGTGATACCGTCACTGACTTGAGCGTCGGAGTGCGATCGGCCGCAGCAGCGCCGTGTCGTTTCTTTGCAGGTTCTTGAGGTAGATCCAGAGGAGGAACGAAGGTGATAAGCGGTGCGCACGTCGATCCTTTGACGAGGCATTCTCCAGCGCTCCGGTCAACAGGCAGGATCAGTTGTCTTGGAGCGCGATCTCTTCTGGATTGGCGAGTTAGGGTGCCTTCGTACACACCTTCCCTGTGGTCTCGCCGGCCGCCTTCATGATCTGCACCACCTGTTTCACCGTGTATGCTCAAGCAAGCTGTCCCCCGACCTCATCCTCTGGCCAGCTGGGAAATGTCTACCTGCCTTCATCTCCGGCGATGTCCTTGTTTCGGCGATCTCTAATCACTTGGTCGCCTGGGTTTACATCTGGCGACTTCATCTTTAACCCGGTGACTGCCGGTTCTGGTGTGCTGGAGATCGGAGCACGCCAACTTAATAACTGGCGACTACACGAGTCCCCCGACTTCCTTCCCTTCTGCCAGCCAGGCGTCCCATCAACACGCCTATACAATAGCCTGATGCCACGTCATCACTTCCGACTACCAGGGCGGTACACAAGCCCCCCAGTCTTAAGCGAAGACTTGTCCAGCGAAAAGACTGAAGGAGTCACGTCATTACCGATCTACGTGGCGCTGGCGCAGAATTCCAAACGGTTGTACTTTCTGCTTTCCTGACGCTCCACCAACCACTCCTCCAATCGCTCGACACGTGGCTTCATCAACGGTTACCTTTAATTGTCGTTTGCGCTTCCCAAACCCATTCGAAAAACCCTTAAACCCATTTCGCTTCTACTGTTCCATCACTTCTTCGTTTCCTCAAACGCTTCAAGTTTCTTCTGCAAAAGCTCACGACGCTCTTCAACCTCCTGAATCCTCAACTTCCTTCATCGCTCTTCCGATCATAAAAAGGTACTCCCTTTACTTCTTCTGCTGACTTTTCCTGCATTTTAACCGATTCGCATCATCCATTAACTGTCTGGTGCATACGCTGTGGGCTGTTTCTTCTATTTCTCCTTTCTCGTAACTTAGGGCTTCGTCTTCGTTACAACGAACCTTCGTTCGTTCGTTTTTCACCCTTCTTTCACGATCGAGTCAGCCTCTGCGAACCCTGATCACCTTTCCTTTTCTTCTTCCTTTGCAGTTTCCGCGATGGCTCGCTCAAAGATCACCCCAAATCCTCCTCCCTCGTCACGAAACCCTTCATCTCAAGCACACAACCTACCGCGAGCACCTGGTGCTTCTTCTTCCCAGGCTGAGAGGCCTGCACCCTCCCGCCCTAACCTGGCTCAGGCTACTCCACCTATCGCCGGAGGAGCCTCCGTTCCTTCCCCAGACTTCAAAAAATTATACCCATGGGCCACCCCGACCTTGTTGAAGGAAACCTCCTCAGTAAACTCTGCTGGGGCAGTTCTTCGATTGAAGAAAGGGGACGAGCCTCACCTGTCGTTCCACAAGGAGCATGACGACAAGATGATGGTGCTACCTTGCTCCCCCGACATGCCAGTGTGCGCCGACGACAAAGGGAACGACGGCGGGTTGTTCTGCTTCGTATACACCACCATGTTCAAGAAGGTGAAACTTAGGTTTCCCTTCACTCGTTTTAAAAGGGAGCTACTTACCGAGCTCGACATCGCCGCCGCCCAGCTCCATCCCAACAGCTGGGCGTTCGTGCGGGCGTTCCAAATCATGTGCGCACATTTGGGGCTGCCAGCGTCAGTGGACGTTTTTCTCTTCTTGTTCGAAGCTAAACACCCGGGAGATCGCCTGTGGGTGAGTCTGAACGGGATTGCTGGAAGGTCGATCTTCTCTATCTTCCAGCAATCCTACAAGGATTGGAAAGGCAAGTTTGTCCAGGTGCGCCCAAACGACAAGGACGCCTCGCTGCTCGACGGCTTCCCCTTGTATTGGGTAAACAAGGGGAATAAAGAGTCCAAGGGAAGCTTCAGGAGGCCAAGGAGCCCCGACAACATGGGAGCCTTGGACAAAGATCTGTGCCTCTTCTGGAAGAGCGTGGCAGATCTCAACATCACTTTCCTTACCACTACGCTCATCTCCTTCGAGTTCTTCGAAGATCAACTCGAGACTCGCATAGGTTAGTGCCTCAACGTTTAAGTCTTTGTCTTGTGCCATTCCTCTGTTAACTGTTGCTGGGCGTCTTGTCTGCCGTGCACAAGACTTTGGTTTTATTTTCTGCACCCCTTATCTGCTTTTCTTGCATACTGACTTATGCGTTTTTCTTTCTCTCTAAGCTGACCCATGTTCCTTTGCATTATGCAGACCTCATGTTGGGCAAGGGAAAGCTGGCTGAGTTGAGGGCACTCGCCCGAACCCATGGGTTGGCGTCGGGTTCCCAAACCGTGCCAAACTCAGTGGTGGAGATCGCCGCCGCACAGGGCAGATCGCCCCCCAAAGGCCCAGCTCCTTCCGAGGCCCAGCCCGCCAACCAGTGCAAAAAGCTCATCCTCAGGAAACCAAAGAGGAAAACCCCCGAAGTGGTTCATGAGGAAGAAGAAGAAGACGATGAGGTGACTGAAGATGGCCTCATCACCAAGAGGAAGAGGGTGGCGCCTTCTTCACCATCTGCTCCGCCTCCTCCTCTAACATCAACACCACCTTCCACCCCAGCTCCACCTCCAACACTGCTTCCTCCACCAGCTCCCACCTCGCCAGTCCAAGCGGTTCCTCTGGCGTCTGCACTTCCTGTGGTTGAGGCCGCCGAGCCCAACTTCATGGAGAACCCCCCGAGCGCCTCCACGCCCTATGTATCAGTTGGAGGGGGTCCTCCTTCAAACGCCTCAACCGCAAACGCTGCACTAGTCGGGGATGAGGGTGCTCACAACTCTCCAATCCTCATCACTGAATCCCCGACGTCGCCACCACGCCAAGAAGCACCCATTCCACAACCAACTCAAGAAGGTGGCGGCGAGAACCAACAACAAGCCCCTCCGATGCCTCCACAAGCAAACCTCTCTCTTGAGGTCAAAAGGGTGTGGGAACCCTTCTCAGCAAAACTGAAGATGATGGCGGAGGATTTCCCCTCCATCATATCCAAAGCTGTGGAGAGCTCCACCAAGAAGCTCCAGGATGACATCTTCACACTCCGAGCGGAGAATCACACCATAAGGATTGAGGCGGAGAGGTTATCCTGCAATCTAACGCTCGCCGAAATCGATCACTCCCGAGTGGAAGATGCTATGAGCACTGAGCTCCGGGTGGCACGCAAGGAGGCCACCGATCTACGCCATAAGGTGCGACTCTTGGCTCAAGAGAAGATTGAGCTAGAGAGCAAGCTGGTACCCTATCGCGTCAAAGTGGCTGACCTGGAGGTGTTGATCAAATCAGACGCCGCTAAGGTAAAGAACCTCGAGAAAAGGTCAGCCGATCGGGAGGTCTTCTTGGGGAAGGTGGAGAAGGAGAGAGACGACACCATGGCCAAGCTTGCTGAAGCCAACGAAGAAAACGGGAAGATCGCCGCAGAGCTGGCCCAGGTGCAGGCGGAATCCAAGAAGGTTGCTGAAGACCTTCTTCAAGCTCGGGAAACAATTGAAGAACTCAAGAAACAAGCTGAAGAGCTGAAGCAGCAGAACGAGGGGCTAAAGAAACAGATTGAAGAACTTGAGCTGAGCTCTGCCCAGATTCTTGCTGCTGAATTCGAGGCTGCCCGGGAACAATTCGCCTGCCTGTACCCCGACTTGGATCTTTCCATGGTGTCTCTCAACAATGAGGTGGTGGACGGGAAGGTTGTTCCTTCTGAAGATTGATTGCTTCCCTCCATCCACGATTCTTATGCTTTCTCCTTACACATAATTGTAATAGACTTTCCCTTTTTCTGTATATGTACCTTGAACTGATCGCACTTTATTATAAAGTCTTTGCGCTTCTTCTTGTAACTTCTTTGTCTGCTTTATCTCTCCTTGCATAATTTACTTCAAAGAAATTAACTTAGTAACTTCGTAAGCGCAATTGTATACTTAACTGCTTCGAACCACCGACTTCCGAATAAAAACACTCTAACAACTTGTAGCCTCAAGGTAATGAACCTTAGCGTGAAATCGCTCTTCAAACAACGAACTTCAACTTAACTAATGGCTTAAGACACCGCTCATCTGATCTGCCTTATCAAAACGGGTCTTGACTTTCTCGCTATTGCTTGAATTTCTCCTGGTCGCCAAAGACTCTTGGCGATATCAGCTTCCTCCTGGCTTCACAACTTGGCCATTGTTCCTTCATCTTGGGGTAGAGGCGCCTTTCGGATCCTTCTCTACCTCCCTGAGCTTCAGAACAAGAGACCGGGTGGCTAGGCGTTCTCTTCGAACCTACCTTAGCCACCCTCCAAACTTCTTCCACCCTTTACACCATACCTGAACTCGCTCATCGGCGAGAAGGTCTTTAACTCGCCTGAACTCGCTCATCGGCGAGAAGGTCTTTATCTCGTGCCTCTACATTGCCCCAGGGGTTACATCTCCTCTCCCCCAGAAACACTAAGGACTTTTTGCTGGTGGCTCTACATTGCCCCAGGGGTTACATCTTCTCCCCCCCAGAAACACTGAGGACTTTTCACTGGTGCCTCTACATTGCCCTAGGGGTTACATCTTCTCCCCCCTAGAAACACTGAGGACTTTTCACTGGTGCCTCTACATTGCCCTAGAGGCTACATCTTCTCTCCTCTGGAAGCACTGAGGACTTTTTACTCTTCCTCGCCTGCACTCGCTCGACGGCGAGGAGGTCTTTATCTTGCCACAGAACGCGCGAGGGCGTTGAGGTCTTTTAACTGGTGCCTCCGATCGCCGAAAGGCGATGAGGACTTTAACTTTAACTGGTGCCTCCAATCGCCGAAAGACGATGAGGACTTTAACTTTAACTGATGCCGCCAATCGCCGAAAGACGATGGGGACTTATAAACTTTTTAGAAAGCATGCAATATATCTTTAACTTGCCTTAAATCACATATAAGTGACAAGGTCTTTCTTAAAAACTTTCGGAAAACAACAAGCATGCAATCTAAAACACTTTAAACTTCGAAAACTCTTCTTTACTGGGTGGCCTCATTAAAAACCCTCCTTAGGGAAAAAAGAGTGCCCCCTTCAAACTGTTTTAACGGAAAGCTTGCAAACTCTACATGTTTGTTTTTACTTACAAAGCTTTTTAACTGTAATATAACTTGAGGTGCGTGGTGTTCCAAGTGCGAGGAATCGCCCCTCCTTCCAATGTCTCTTAGCGGTAGGCGCCGTTCCCGAGCGCCTCGGTTATTCTGAACGGTCCCGTCCACTTAGGCGACAGCTTATTCTCCATCTCGTACTGGTGGGCTTTCCTCATCACCAGGTCGCCCTCTCTGAACTGTCTTGGCATCACCTTCGAGTTATATCTTCGTTCAATCCTTCTCTTCACCGCCTCAGCTTTCAATCTCGCCTCCTCCCTGACCTCATCCAGCAAATCCAGATTCAACCTTCTCTCCTCGTTCGAGTCTTCCGCTACAAAGTTCTGGAATCTCGGCGAGCTCTCTTGAATTTCTACTGGAATCATTGCATCGCACCCATAGACCAAGCTGAACGGGGTCTCATGGGTTCCTGACTGCTCGGTGGTGTGGTACGCCTAGACTATACGGGGTACCTCCTCAGCCCAACTTCCCTTGGCTTTCTCTAGCCTTCTCTTCAAACCTCTTAGCAACACCCGATTGGCTGACTCTACTTGGCCATTCGTCTGAGGGTGCTCGACGGATGCAAACACTTGTTGAATTCCCACCCCTTCGCACAGCTTCTTCAACAGGTGACTTGCAAACTGAGTCCCATTGTCCGACACCAGGCGCTTGGGCACACCAAACCGGCACACAATGTTCTTCCACACGAAACCTTCGATCTTTTGTGCGGTGATCTGGGCCACTGGTTCTGCTTCGATCCACTTGGTGAAATATTCAATCGCCACCACCAAGTACTTCATTTGCCTGATCGCCAGCGGGAATGGTCCCAGGATGTCGATTCCCCATGTACGAAACGGCCAAGGGCTGTAAATCGACTTCAACTCCTCAGGAGGCGCCTTGTGCCAATCGGCGTGCTGCTGGCATTGTTTGCAGCACTGCACATACCTCTTGCAATCTTCTCTCATTGTTGGCCAATAGTAACCTGCACGGAGAGTCCTTGCGGCCAGAGCTCGACCCCCGACATGGCTTCCGCATATCCCTTCATGGAGCTCTGCCATAATTCTTGTACATTTTTCCCCGTGCACACACTCCAGGAGTGGGTGAGTGAACCCAAACCTGTACAACTCGCCGTCAATCATTGTGAACTTGCTAGAATTCTTCTTTATCTTCCTAGCCTGCGTCGGATCCAGCGGGAGAAGGCCATCCGCCAGGCATCGTTTGTACTGCGTCACCCAGGTGTCTGGCTCATGTGTCGCGCAGACCTGTGTCATGTTCACCTTCTCCCCCCGACATGCTCTTATTCTTGGCGACCTCAAGGTCTCTTGAGTCAGGGATCTGTGACTCCTCGCCGCTTTCTCCGTCGACTTGCTTATCTGAAGGACCAGGTGATCTGCTACAAATGCTCTCGGCGTCTTCAGAGTTTCTTGAATTACCGTCCTCTGCCTACCGCCCTTGCCTGAACTGGCGAGCTTAGCTAGCAAGTCAGCTCGGGCATTCTGCTCTCTGGGCACATGCACCACTTCAAAGGAGGCAAAGGAACTCTTCAATTCCTGTACATACTCCAGGTAAGCCGCCATTTGTGGATCTTTAGCCTGGAACTCGCCTGTTACTTGCCCCGTGACTAACAGCGAGTCACTCTTTGCCATCAGCACCCTAGCTCCCATCTCCTTGGCCAGTAGGATACCGGCGATCAGCGCCTCATATTCTGCTTGATTGTTGCTGGCCTTGAAGGCAAACCACAAAGATTGTTCAATCAGCACGTCGTTGGGCCCCTCCAAGATGACCCCAGCACCGCTACCCTGCTGGTTCGACGATCCGTCCACTGAAAGCACCCAACGGAAATCATCCCCTTCAACTCGTGCTGCTTCAGACGAGAGCTCGACCACGAAGTCTGCGAAGATCTGCCCCTTGATCGGGCCTTGGGGCTCGTACTTAATATCAAACTCCGACAGCTCCACTGCCCACTTCACCATCCTTCCCGCAACATCGGGCTTCTTCAAGACCTTCTGGATGGGCAGGTCGGTCATCACCAGTATCGTGAAGCTATGGAAGTAGTGGCGCAACCTCCTCGCCGAAAAGACTACTACCAGTGCAGCCTTCTCCAGGGCCTGATACCTCGTTTCGGGGCCCTGCAGCACCTTACTAACAAAATAAATAGGCTTTTGAGCCTGATCTTGGTCCTGGGCGAGCACCGCACTCACCGCCCTCTCAGTTACAGCAAAATACAGCCTGAGAGGGGTTCCCACCAGCGGTTTGCACAAAACCGGAGGGCTCGCCAGATACTCCTTAAGCTTGACGAAGGCTTCCTCACACTCCTTCGTCCAGGCAAATTTGTTGTTGCGCCTCAAACACTGGAAATATGGATGGCTCTTCTCTCCGCTGGCCGGCACGAAGCGAGACAGGGCGGCCATCCGACCTGTAAGCTGTTGTACTTCCTTCACAGTGGCCGGGCTCCTCATCGCCAAGATGGCGGCACAGTTATCCGGGTTGGTCTCTATTCCTCTTTCAGTTAAGAGAAATCCCAGGAACTTTCCAGCCTCCACGCCAAAGATGCACTTCTCAGGATTCAGCTTTAACCTAAACTTGGCGATCGTAGTGAACACCTCTTCCAAGTCCGCAACGTGCTTGCTTTTCTCTGACGAGGTCACGACCATGTCATCCACGTACGCTTGCACATTCCTTCCCAGCATTGGTGCAAGTACCCGATCCATTAACCTCTGGTACATGGCCCCCGCGTTCTTCAGCCCAAACGGCATCACCTTGTAGCAGTAGCACGATCTCTCGGTCATGAAGGCAGTCTTCTCTTCGTCCATGGGATGCATCTTGATCTGGTTATACCCCGAGAAGGCATCCAGGAAACTCAACAACTTACACCCTGCAGCACTGTCCACCAGGGCGTCTATGCTTGGTAAAGGATATGAGTCCTTTGGGCAAGCCTTATTCAGATCGGTGAAATTGACGCACATGCGCCATTTCCCGTTGCTCTTCTTCACCAGCACGACATTAGCCAGCCACTCAGGGTACTGGACTTCCCTGATATGGCCTGCAGCGAGGAGCTTCTGGGTTTCGTCTCTAATCGCCTGCCTCCTCTCCTTGTTGAACTTTCTTCTCCTCTGCCGTACTGGTCTCACCAAGTTGTCCATCACCAAATGATGGCACAAGAAGTCGGGATCGATCCCGGGCATGTCCGAAGCGGACCATGCAAACGCATCCAGATGCCGCTCTATCACCTTGGCGATCTGGTCCTGGAGCTCGACCTCCAGAGATCTTCCCAGCTTGAAGATCTTTCCTCCAATCTCTCTCTCGAGCCACTGCTCGACGGGTTTTGGCCTAGTTTCTCTGGCGATCACCGCCCTGGCGATTCCCAGCTCCCTCGCTTCCTCAGGGTGATTTCTGGCCTCGTCTTCCTCTAAACCGGCGTTCCCCTCCCCCAGCTCAGCATCCACCATCACCACGTCTCTTCCGGCGGTCTCTTCTATTACCGTCGATCTGGGCTTCACACCAGGAGGCGGGGTGGTTGTCACGTAACTCACCGACCTCTTGTTCTTCAGGCTATTCTCATAGCACTTCTTCGCTTCATTCTGGTCGGATTTGATGGTGATCACCACCCCCTCCATAGACGGCAACTTCACCTTCATGTGGGTCTTCCCAGCAGAATGTTGTATGCTGAGGGAGCATTTACGACAAGGTACTTGATTTTCTCTGTTCTCGAACCCGCCTCATCTGTAAACGTAGTCCTCAACTCAATGTACCCCCTGACCTCCACCTGATCACCAGCGAAACCATACAAACACCCTCCATAGGGCCTCAGCTGGTCAAGGGGTAGCTCCAACTGCGTGAAAGTCGGCCAGAACATCACGTCTGCCGAGCTTCCTTGGTCCACTAGAACCCTGTGGACCTTCCTTCCTGCTGTGATCAACGAGATGACTATGGGATCGTTGTCATGAGGCACAACGTCCCGAAGATCTTGCTTGGTGAACGTAATGTCCACATCCGGCGAGTGGTCCTCAAACATATCCACCGTCATCACAGACCTCGCATACCTCTTCCTCTGTGATGCGGTGCATCCACCACCCGAGAAACCTCCTGCAATGGTGTGGATTTCCCCGTGGGTAGGCATCTCGTGCTGCTGAGCCTCTCCACCTGCTGGTTGGGAGCTCGACGCGCCCCCCGTCCTTCTGTCCAGCAAGTAGTCGTTTAGGAACCCGCTCTTGACCAGATCGTTGAGCTGGTATCCTAAAGCCAAGCATGAATCCACGGTGTGGCCAAAGCCCTGGTGAAACTCACACCAGGCGTCTAGCTTTGGTCCCAGCACCTTGTCGCCCACCTTCTCGGGGGCTTTCAACCTAGCTGATATATTGGGAATGGCGATCAGGTCCGCCAATCCCATGACAAACTTGTGCTTTGGCGGGCGATTGTACTCCCGGTGTGCTGGTTACGGGCGACCTTGGCCCCTGCCCTTGTTCTTCCTTGGATCATAAGGATGGCGAGTCCTCTGATCCCTTCTGGCCGCTGCTGTCTCCAGCACCCTCTGTGGCTGGATCCTGGTCTGGGAACGTGGCCTAGCGGGAGCCACGCTTCCCCTCTTCTCGGCGACCTCACTCTCATCAGCGATGTGGGCCACCGCAAGTCGCCTGACCTCAGCAAATGTGGCAGGGTGAGCCCTGATCAATGCCTCGCAGAATGGTCCCGGCAGCACGCCCTTCTTGAATGCGTAGACCAGCATCTCTTCATCTTTGGCTGGCGATCGGACCATATGCGCCCCAAAACGATTCAGGTAGTCCCTGAGGGACTCTCCCTGATACTGCCTTATGTCGAACAAATCATAAGACACCCTGGGCGGTGCCTTGTTCACGATGTACTGCTCGACGAAGATTTTCGAAAACTGTTGGAAGTTGGTTATGTGACCTGTAGGCACGCTCACAAACCATTCCAGCGCCGTTCCCTGGAGTGTGCTCACAAACATCTTGCAGTACACGGCGTCTGATCCTCCTGACAGCATCATCTGCGTATGGAACGTGGTGAGATGAGCCTCAGGATCCTCCACGCCGGTAAAAACAGCCTTAACAGATACCACACTCGCAGGGATAGGCGTGTCGGTAATCGCCTGAGCGAAAGGCATAGGAAAAACACGAGGCGGCGTTGACGGCGCGACCTCTTCAGCGACTGGGCGCCCTCGCTGCTCCTGAAGAGCTTGACGCAGTTCTTCAGTCACTTTGCTAAGCTCATCATTCCTGGCTCGAAAGGCGACCAGGTCCTCATGCATTCTCGCCTGCCCTATACGCGAGGCTTCCACATTCGCCTGCAACGAACGCATGATTTCCACCATCTGCGCCATAGTCAAGGCGCCTTCAGCAGCAACGGGCGCAACTGGACTTGAACGGTTGCTTCTCATTTTTCTCATGAAAACTTGACAAATCACAGAGTGCAATGAACAACACCTCCTTCAGCGACGATCGATTCAGCGATCAATCGGTCAGAACTTCGCGAAACTTCGAAAGAAACCTCAAGAACACAGAAAACCTCCACAGAAACCCGCGACTCCACCAAAAACCAGCACTTCTTCCGCGAAAATCCAAACGAGCCAAAGAACTCAGATCTCACCGAACAAATCTCGCGTAAGCAGCAGAAAACTTCACCTCACCGAACAAAAACCCAAACGAACGGTGGAAAACGCGAAATTACCGAACAAAACCTAGATGAACAGCGGACAATGGTTGCACCAACACACAACCACACAGAAAACTGCAAAAACCTCTAAGAACTCATGCTGTGGATGGGAACAGGTTTTACACGGCCCCACGGTGGGCGCCTGATGATCCTGCCTGTTGACCAAAACGCTGGAGCTTTGCCTCGTCAAACTTGGATTGACGTATGCGCCGTGTTTGCCTCCGTCCTTCGTCGCGATCCACCTCAAGAACCTGCAAAAGACGAAACGGCGCCACTGCGGCCGATCGCACTCCAACGCCCAAGTCAGTGACTGAACCACCAATTACTAAGAGTAACACTCAAGAACTCTCTCAAGGAACCGTGAACCAGTTCTCTCTCAGTATACTCAAGAACTCGCAAGCGTAAAGAAGACAATCTGAACGTGCGTACCTTAGAAGTTCGTTGAGAACTCTTATATACCTGGACATTTTCTCTCTCCTGGCAGTTACACATCTGGACACGTGGCTCGCATCCAGCTGTACACGTGCCATCATCTGGAGCCTCCTTGACTTGGGCGCTACTTCTGACTCTCCTTTGGCTAAGTTACTTATGCATGATACTACTCAGTGCATAGTTGTCTTGGAGCGCGATCTCTTCTGGATTGGCAAGTTAGGGTGCCTTCGTACACACCTTCCCTGTGGTCTCGCCGGCCGCCTTCATGATCTGCACCACTTGTTTCACCGTGTATGCTCAAGCAAGCTGTCCCCCGACCTCATCCTCTGGCCAGCTGGGAAATGTCTACCTGCCTTCATCTCCGGCGATGTCCTTGTTTCGGCGATCTCTAATCACTTGGTCGCCTGGGTTTACATCTGGCGACTTCATCTTTAACCCGGTGACCGCCGGTTCTGGTGTGTTGGAGATCGGAGCATGCCAACTTAATAACTGGCGACTACACGAGTCCCCCGACTTCCTTCCCTTCTGCCAGCCAGGCGTCCCATCAACACGCCTATACAATAGCCTAATGCCACGTCATCACTTCCGACTACCAGGGCGGTACAAAAGGCAAGCACATCTCAGATCTGGAGGAGCTGTTTACCACGATCGCCAAGTACAAATTAAAGCTAAACCTCGAGAGGTGCATTTTTGGCGTAGAGACAGGGAAGTTCTTGGGTTTCCTCTTGACTGAAAGGGGAATTGAAGCAAATCCTGATAAGTGTGCTTCCATCTTGGCGATGAGAAGCCCAGGTACCGTAAAGGAGGTGCAGTAGCTTATAGGTCGGATGGCCGCCCTATCTCGTTTCGTGTCAGCTAGTGGAGAGAAAGGCCATCCGTATTTCCAATGCTTAAGGCGAAACAATAGGTTTGCCTGGTCGAAGGAATGCGAATAAGCTTTCGTAAAGCTTAAAGAGTACCTGGCGAGCCCGCCAGTTTTGTGCAAGCCTTTGGTAGGAACCCCTTTCAGGTTGTATTTTGCTGTAACTGAGAGGGCGGGGAGTGCGGTCCTCGCCCAAGATCAGGATCAGACTCAGAAACCTATCTACTTCGTTAGCAAGGTGTTACAAGGCCCAGAAGTAAGGTATCAGGCCTTGGAGAAAGCTACTCTGGCAGTTGTATTCTCGGTGAGGAGGTTGCGCCACTATTTCCAAAGCTTTACAGTGCTGGTGATGACCGACTTGCCTATCCAGAAAGTCTTAAAAAAGCCTGATGTAGCTGGGAGGATGGTGAAGTGGGCAGTGGAGCTGTCGGAGTTGGACATCAAATACGAACCCCGAGGACCGATCAAGGGGCAGATTTTTGCTGATTTTGTGGTCGAGCTCTCGTCATAAGCAACACGAGTTGAGGGGGACGATTTTCGTTGGGTACTTTCGGTGGACGGATCGTCTAACCAGCAGGGCAGCGGTGCTGGAGTCATTCTAGAAGGGCCCAACGGCGTGCTGATAGATCAGTCCCTGAGGTTTGCCTTTAAAGCTAGCAACAATCAAGCAGAATATGAGGCGTTGATTGCAGGTATCTTGTTGGCTAAGGAGATGGGAGCTAAGGTGTTGGTGGCCAAGAGTGACTCGGTTGGTCACGGGACAAGTAATAGGCGAGTTTCAGGCCAAGGATCCACAAATGGCGGCTTACCTGGAGTATGTGCAGGAGTTGAAGGGTTCCTTTGCCTCGTTCGATGTGGTGCATGTACCCTGGGAGCAAAATGCCTGAGCTGACCTGCTAGCCAAGCTCGCCAGCTCGGGCAAGGGGGTAGGCAGAGGACCGTTATTCAAGAAACTCTGAAGACGCCTAGAGCGTTTGTAGCAGATCACCAGGTTCTTCAGATTAGTAAGTCGACGGGGAGAGGGGCGAGAAGTCACAGGTCCTTAACCTAGGAGACCTTGAGAACGCCAAGAATAAGAGCATGTCAAGGGGAGAGGGTGAACGTGGCGCAGGTCTGCGCTACGCATAGGCCAGACACGTGGATAACGCAATACCAGCGCTGCCTGGCAGATGGCTTCTCCCGCTGGATCCAACGGAGGCTAGGAAGATAAAGAAGAACTCTAGCAAGTTCACCTTGATCGACGGCGAGCTGTACAGGTTTGGGTTTACGCACCCACTCCTAGAATGTGTGCACGGAGAAAAATGTACAAGAATTATGGCCGAGCTCCATGAAGGTATATGTGGGAGTCACATCGGGGGTCGAGCTCTGGCTGCAAGAGCTCTCCGTGCAGGTTATTACTGGCCAATGATGAGGGAGGACTGCAAGAAGTATGCTCAATGTTGCAAGCAATGTCAGCAGCACGCCGATTGGCACAAGGCACCCCCAGAAGAGCTGAAGTCAATTTATAGCCCCTGGCCGTTTCACACATGGGGAATTCACATTCTGGGACCCTTCCCATTGGCGGTCAGGCAGATGAAGTACTTGGTAGTGGCGATTGAATACTTCACCAAGTTGATCGAAGCGGAGCCAGTAGCCCAAGTCACCGCACATAAGATCGAAGGCTTTGTGCGGAAGAACCTCGTGTGCCGGTTTGGTGTGCCTAAACGCCTGGTCTCGGACAATGGGACTCAGTTTGCAAGTCACCTGGTTAAGAAGCTGCGCGAAGAGGTGGGAATACAACAGGTGTTTCCATCCGTTGAGCACCCACAGACAAATGGCCAAGTGGAGTCTGCCAATCGAGTGTTGCTGAGAGGTTTAAAGAGAAGACAAGAGAAAGCTAAGGGATCGTGGGCTGAAGAGGTACCCCGCATAGTTTGGGCGTACCATACCACTGAACAGTCAGGAACCCACGAGACCCCGTTTAGCCTGGTTTATGGGTGTGATGCGATGATTCCAGTCGAAATCCAGGAAAGCTCGTTGAGATTCCAGAACTTTGTGGCGGAAGACTCGAACGAAGAAAGAAGAATGAATCTGGATTTACTGGATGAGGTCAGGGAGGAGGTGAGAGTGAAGGCCGAAGCAGTAAAGAGGAGGATTGAGCGAAGGTATAACTCTAAGGTAATGCCGAGGCGGTTCAGAGAGGGCGACCTGGTGATGAGGAAGGCCCATCAATACGAGATGGAGAACAAGTTATCACTTAAGTGGACGGGACCGTTCAGAATAACCGAGGTGCTCGGGAACGGCGCCTACCGCTTAGAGACGTTAGAAGGAGGGGCGATTCCTCGCACTTGGAACGCCACGCATCTCAAATTATGTTACAGTTAAAGCCTTGTAAGTAAAGACCAACATGAAGAGATTTACATGCTTTCCGTTAAAACAGTTCAAGGGGGCACTCTTTTTTCCCTAAGGAGGGTTTTTAATGAGGCCACCCAATAAAGAAGAGTTTTCAAGTTTAAAGTTTCTAAGATTGCATGCTTTCTAGTTAAAAGTTTTAAAGTCCCGATCGTTTTTCGGCGATTGGCGGCATCAATTAAAGGTTTTAAAGTCCCCATCGTTTTTCGGCGATTGGCGGCATCAGTTAAAGGTTTTAAAGTCCCCATCGCTTTTCGGCGATTGGCGGTATCTAGTTAAAAGTGTTAAAGTCCCCATCGTTTTTCGGCGATTGGTGGCATCAGTTAAAGGTTTTAAAGTCCCCATCGTTTTTCGGCAATTGGCGACATCAGTTAAAAGTTTTAAAGTTCCCATCGTTTTTCGGCGATCGGTGGCAATAGTTAAACAGTTTAAAAGACCTCATCGTCTTTCGGCGATCGGAGGCACCAATGATGATTAAAGACCTCAACGCTCTCGTGCGTCTTGAGGCAACAGAGGAAGTCCTCCTCGCCTTTGAGCGAGTGCAGGCAAGAACAGAGGAAGTCCTCCTCGCCTTAGAGCGAGTGCAGACAAGAACAGAAGAAGTCCTCCTCGCCTCTGAGCGAGTGCAGGCAAGAACAGAGGAAGTCCTCCTCGCCATTGAGCGAGTGCAGGCAAGAACAGAAGAAGTCCTCCTCGCCTTGAGCGAGTGCAGGCGAGAACAGAAGAAGTCCTCCTCGCCTTGAGCGAGTTCAGGCGAGAACAGAAGAAGTCCTCCTCGCCTTTGAGTGAGTGCAGGCGAGAATAGATTAAAGGTCCTCAGTGCATCCAGGGGGGAGGAGATGTATACCCTGGGCAAGCTGAGGCACCAGAGAAAGTCCTTCTCACCCCAGAGTAAGTTCAGGCAAGATAAACTGAAAGATCAGAGGTGTTCGTGACCTTAAACGGCGGGAAGGGAAGGTTGATGGAAAACGCCTTTCCCCCTTTAAGCGAAACATCAATATTGACCCAGTAAGACCAGATAAATCTTCCACGCTTGCAGGCGGTGCGAAGAAAGAAAATCCCTCTCGTCTTGAACGAGTTCAGATTATTGTTCTAAAACTCAGGGAGGTAGAGAAGGATCCGAAAGGCGCCTCTACCCAAAGATGAGGGAACCATGATCAAGTTATGAAAGTAAGAAAGATCGCATCGCCAGAACCCTACGGCGTGAGGGTTGAGATAGCGAATGGGCTGTACGGCGATTAGAAGAGTTCCAGGCGATGACAGGAGTAAGGGGTCACCTCGCTTGGCAGATCAGGTAAACTGTGTTTTAATACTAGTTTTAGTTAAAACCTGCTGCCTAGTAAGTGATTTATGCTAAGGTTTGTTGCCTTAAGTTCACAAGTTGTGTTAAATGTCACCGCTAAAGAGTTAATAGTTGCTCAAGTTTACTTTGAGTTAACAGTTTGATAAGTTGTTATAAGGTTAACAGTTTACTCAAGTTAAAAGCAGTATGTGAAGGGTTAAGCCCGAGTATTGCTGAGTTGATGCAGTTGAGTAAGTTTCACCGGTTACGTTAGTTAACCCCATAGTAAATAGAGGCAAAAGCATGCAAGGTAAATAGAAAGACGGTATTCAGGAAATGGAAATTATATAAGCAACGTCAATTCAAGTCTATACACAAATAGCTATTACAAACAAAGGATAAGCGACAAGTTTCGAAGAAGAGGCGATGGGGAGAGGCAGTTAGTCTTCAGAGGGTACAATCTTCCCATCCACCACTTCGTTGCAGATCGACACCATGGAAAGGTCGAGCTCAGGGTATTGGCATGCTACTTGCTCCAGAGCGGCGTCGAACCCGGCGGAGAGGACTTGAGCAGCGCTCTGCTAGAGCTCATGAGTTTGCTTCTTCAGATTTTCTTTCTCCTCATGAGATCGAGCTAGTTCTTCAGCAGCTTTTTTGCCCTCATCCCGAGTCTGGGCCAGCTCTGCAGCAATCTTTTTGGTCTCCTCACGAGCTTCGGCGAGCTCAGCGAGAGCCTTGTCCCTTTCCTGTTCGACCTTCCCTAGGAGGATCTCCCTATCTGCTGATCTTTTCTCAAGTTTCTCCACCATGGACGCTTCAGCTTTTCGTGCAGCCTCCATATCTGCCACCTTGACCCTGTATGGAACCAACTTACTCTCCAGGTCAATCTTCTCTTGAAGCTGGGTGTGCAGTTTTTGGCGCAGATCGGAGGCCTCCTTGCGTGTGTTCCTTAGCTCAGCGTCCAATGCATCCTCCAGCCTTGAGTGTTCCATCTCAGTCATCAGCAGGTTGCAAGTGAGCTTCTCCGCCTCAACCCTTATTATAAGATTTGATTCCTTGAGCGCGGAGTTCTCCTCTTGGAGCTTCTTGAGTGAAGCCTTCACAACTCTTGATACGAGCATAGGAAGATCTTTCGCCATGGTCTTCAGTTGGGTTGGGAAGGGTCCCAAGGTCTCTTCGAAGGAAGCTGGGGGGCTGGAGATCGATGCTGGAGGCACTGGTGGGGTTTGATGTTGACTTTCACCACCACCCTCTTGAGTTTGTAAAGCGAGGGGGGCTTCTAGGCGTGGTGGTGAGGTCGGAGATTTTGTTATCAGTATTGGCGAAATCTGAGCGCCCTCATCTTCTCCTAGTGCGGCCCCCGCGATGGATGTGGTGGAAGGAGGACCCTCTCCGACAGATACAAACGGTGTTGAGGCGCTTGGAGGGTTTTCCACGTAGTTAGGGCCGCTGCTTTCAACTACTGGGGGCGCGGTGGCCAGGGGTGTTGTTTGGACTAGTCCTAGCAGAGCTGGAGGTGAGGGCGGTGTTGGTGTTGGGAGTGTAGGTGGTGTAGAGGTGGCCACCCTTGTCCTCTTAGTAATAAGACCATCCTCAGTATCTTCGTCGTCATGTTCTTCCTCTTACACCACCTGAGGAGTCTTCCATTTGGGTTTCCTCAAAACTAGTTTTTTCCTTTCTGGGGCGGGTACTACACCGGAAGAAGTTGGACCTCGGGGAGGAGTCTTGCCTTGGGCAGCGGCGATCTCCACCACCGAGTTGGGCACAGTTTGGGAGCCCGCCGCAAGCTTGTGAGATCGGGCGATCGCCCTCAATTCCGCCAGTTTTCCTTTTCCCAACATGTTATCTGCACAAGGTAAAGGCTAGATGAGCAACCAGTATTTATTGACGAGGTCTCTTTCAGCAGAGCTGGGGTGGCCCAAGGATAGAGCTCCTTGTAGTCTTGCGGAGGAAGGGGGGCTCCCCCGGCGAGTGGTGGAGTTGCCTGGGTAGGGTTGGCGTGAGAAGAGGTAGGCCTCTCGGCCTGTGTGGAGGGAGCACCAGAGGCTCATGAGGGGTTGCGTGTTGGTGGAGGATTTGTCCCAGGGACAACCCTACGAGTTTTGGGTGGAGGGTTTCGCGATGAAGAAGGAGGATTAGCGGTGGACTTCGTGTGAGCCATCGCAAGAACTGCAAAGGAAAGAAAAGGGATGAAATGAGGACAACAGAGAATGACTCGATTGAGGACGAAGAGGATAGAACGAACGAATAAGGGTTCGCTGGGATGGACGTTATCAAGGACGAAACCTTAGGTTACGAGAAAAAGAGAAACAGCCCACAACGTATGCTTCAGACAGTTAGTGGATGATGCAAACCGATTAAAATGCTGTAAATGTCAATAGGAGGGGTAAAAGGGTTACCTTTTTATGATCGGATGAACGCTGAAGAAAGTTGAAGATTGAGAGAGACGAGAAGTTTCGTGGTTCGCAGAGAAAGCGTTTGGAATGCTTGAGGATGAAGAAAGATGATGAAACAGTGAAAAGCGCGAAGGGTTTAAGGGTTTCGAACGTTGTAGGAAGCGCAAACGACAGTTAAAAACGACCGTTGATGAAGCCACGTGTCGTTTGATTAAAGAGGGGGTTGGTGGAGCGTCAGAGAAGCAAAGGGTACGAACGTACGGAAATCCGTACAAACGCCACGTAGGTCGACGATGATTTGACTTCTTAGTCTTTTCGCTAGTCAAGTCTCAGCTTAAGACTGTGGGGCTTGTGTACCGATCAGGTAATCGGGAGTGATGACGTGGCAGCAAGCGATAATATGGGCGTGTTGAACGGGACACCTGGTTGACAGAAAGGAAGTACATCGGGAAGTCTGTGTAGTCGCCGATCGTTGACTTGGCGTTCTCCAATCTCTAGTGTGTGTAACCAGCGGTCACCAGAGTTGCGTCATAGTCGCCATATGTGAGTACTAGGAGATCAGGTGGTTAGAGACCGCCGAAAGGCGCACATCGCCGGAAGATCAGGAAAGCTTGCTTAAGGATTCCAAGGGGTACAAGTACGGGACTAGCGATATGCTTGTCACGCAGAAGAGGAGGATGAGGTTATCAGATGATCATTCCCTAGCCAGAGGTCGGGGCAAGGGAACAGTTTCCCAGAACATGCATGGTATGCAAGTGAAGCAGATCGTGATAGCGGCAGGCGAGACCACAGAGAAGGTGTGCAAGGTGACACCCCGTACTCGCCACTTAAGGGGTCGGGCTCCAAGGTAAGCTGTGTACCAAGTTACTCCTTGTATGGGTAACTTAGTCGAATGGCTTGAAGAGTAGAGGTGACGCTCAAGTGGAGGGAGCTCCAGATGGTGACACGTGTATAGCTGGATGCGAGCCACGTGTCCAGAGGTGTAACCGTCAGGAGAGAGAAAGTGCTCAGGTATATAAGGAACACTTAACAGACTTTTGAGGTACGCTTTCAGAATACTTTCTAGTACACTGAGATTCACTGCGCACGGTTCCTTAAGTTGAGATATTCTCTCTGAGTTTTTGGTGATTCCGTCACTGACTTGAGCGTCGGAGCGCAATCGCCCGCAGCGGCGCCACTTTGTTTTCTTCAGGTTCTTGCGAGGAATTAGGACGTGAGGAATAAAGGCGAACATGGTGCGAAGCTGATCAAGAGGAGAGACCTTTGACCTGGCAAGACTCTTGCACTCAGGTCAACCGGCAGGATCACTTTGCAAGAAACCATATTAGGAATTCAGTTAGCCAAGAAACAAAGCACAAAACAGCAAAGCACCAGAAAAACAATCGGTTCTTTATACCAGCAAATCAAAAACAACTAAATTTAAATGAGTTTAAGGGAAAAAAGAGATACACAAACAGTTTATACTGGTTCACTCTTAAACCAAGAGCTACATCCAGTCCCCAGAACCCACTGGGCAATCCACTAAGCAATCAATTACAGATTACACACAAAACCACCAAAGAAGTGACCTTGAACCCCTCAAGAAACACACTTCCTTTGGCTCAGCACACACCAAGAATGTTGATCTTGACAACCTCAAGAGCACACGACACTCCTTGGCTTACAACACCAGAATTTACAAAGTATTCAGAACGAATTACACTTGTTACAGAATGAAATGAAATCAGTACAAATGTAATCCTATTCCACTCTCTCTTAAGAAAACCAAAGTTGAATAGTGAAATTTCAAATCTTGAAAGCAATCTTTGAAAAACTCAAATCTATTTTTCTCTTTCCTTGTTTGTTACAAAACATAAACAAACTATTTATAACTTTCAAAGATTAGTCAAAGCATTTAAAACAGGAGCGCATTCAGTTTGAAAATCATTTAAAGCACACTTAACTAACAAAACAGATTCTGTTAGGATTTTCAAACAAACAACCGATTGAAAGCACGAAACAATCGATTGTTTTGGTTTGACAACAAGTCAACCAACCAAAACAGTTTTCAACCTTTTCAAAAACACCTAAGAGTAAAACAATCGGTTGTTTCGACAAAACAACAGGTTGTTTTTCACTTAGTTTGATAAACACTTGATCCTGTCGGTTGACCTAGCGCAAGAGCGTTGCCTCGTCACGATCTTCCTCACCAGCTTGACACCACGTGCCCTTCAAGTCCACACCACAGATAGTCTCTCTGAGAACCTGAAAACACAAGATGGCGCCTCTGCGGCCGGTGGCGCTCCGACGCTCAAGTCAGTGACAAGAGCACCCAAAACTAAGAGAAAACTATACTCTGTAGAACCGTACTAAAGTGCACTCAACCCAAAACAATGAGCCGTAATGAAAACGTACCTCTGCAAATTCTGTTAAGTTTACCTTTATAGCTAGGTTTTTTCTCTCTCCAGGCAGTTACGCTTTGGATGCGTGGCTCGCATCCAACCCTGCACGTGTCATCATCTGGGCTGCGGTAGCAGGTAGCATCCAGCCTGAAGTGATTCCACTAGCCATATAGAGAATGATTCTTGACATTCTTAGGAATCACCTTGAGCTGGACATTATTTAGGGACTTTTCTTAGAGTTGGATCAATGTTCTAAGACAAGAACTCACCAAAAACTAGTACCAAATCCCAAACTCATTTGGATGTTCCACATATTGTCAAATTGAACCAAAAGAAATGGAGGAAAGGCGAAAACACTAATTAACAAAACAAAAAACAGCAAGGTACCGAATCAAAATGCTGGAATTGAAGAAGAAAAGATGAAGAGCAGCCAAGAACACAAATGAACCATAGCTACACATTAACAAGCTGAAATTGCGAAACCAAAACAACTAGGAAACAAGCTAAGACAAGGAAATTAACAAGAGAAGAAAGGAAGGAGAAGAGAATGCTCATGAAGATGGAAGAAAGGTTGGATGATCACACCACTAGAAGTATCGATGCTCCTAGATGAGTGTGCAAGCCGCCACTTGAGGAAACCATGATCCTTCAAGATAAGACTAGAGAAGAAGGCTCAAAAGCTCTCCAATGCTCACTCCAATTTTGAGTATAGTTTCTTTAGATAAATTCAAATCTGAAATTTACAAAGAGAGCACCTCTATTTATAGCCTAAGGTGCTGAAATGTAAGTTACACAAATTCAAAAACTCCCTCCTAAAAAGCTTCTAGAATTGGCGCCTAAAACAAAGCATGAGGAAGGTGTGACCTCTTCCTTCACTTTGGCACCTCCTTTTCTACTCCTACACCTATCTACTAACACCCCCCCTAAGACTCCTAATTAAAGACTAAAAGATGCTTTAACAATAGAGGTTTCTAATGTTTCCCTCTAAGCACCTTCAAACAATATTCTTTATTATTTAAAACTTGGCCTTGCCCTTCATAGGATGGACTTGGGCTTGGGCTTGGGCTTTGGGCTTTGGGCTTGGGCCTCTCTTTATTTTATGTCTTCTTTTAATTTTGAGAAGACTAGAAGGAAGAACTTCAAGTGTGATGGTGAATTGCCTCTTCCTTCATTGATAAAAACCTCCTTTACTTGACTCTCATCATACTCCCCGAGTTGGAGAGAATTCGTCCACGAATTCTGAATCCCTGCATATAACAAAGTCAGTTTACTTTTACAATCAAAGTGTAAGAAAAAGGAAGACATGACTTAGCAGATGGAACCAAAGGGATTGCAGAAAAGGATGTCCTATAAATCGACCAAGTTGGAAAAATTTGTTTGGAAATGATGATGTTTTTTGGAAAAAGACCTCTTAAATGGTGAAACCCATTAGGAGGTATGAAAAAAATCATCCCTAACATATTTTAACCAAGGTGGTGTTGAAATAGGAACCTTGGGTAATGAAAAAGATAAAGAAGAAAAAGACCTTGGAGGGTCCATTTGAGGTATAGCACGAGCCAACATGATGGATTTAGAGGAGAAAATGGTGTGACTCGGTGTAGTACTTACTTCTTTTTCTTTCTCATTTGCTCTTTTAGTTTTCATTTTTATTTGGTCCTCATGAACCTCTTTGGGAGAGAGGGGTTTTAATATAACTTTGTGCCCTAGGATGGAAAAAGACATTGTATTGGATAGGCCATCATGTAAAACATGTCTATCATATTGCCAAGGCCTTCCTAAAAGAAGATGAGATGCTTCCATGGGCACAACATCACATAAAACCTCATCTTTATACTTTCCTATTTCCAAGTTAATGAGGACTTGTTTATTCACCATGATTTCACCTACTTCACTAAGCCATTGTAATTTGTAGGGCTTGGTATGAGAGATAGTGGGTAAGGCTAACTTCTCCACAACTCTTGTACTAGCCACATTAGTGCAACTTCCCCCATCAATAATCAAGGAACATAACTTGTTGTTGATAAGACATCGGGTGTGAAAAATATTTTCTCTTTGAGTATCATTCAAAGATTTTGGAATTGTGCCCAACATACGTCTTACCATCAATAAGTCACCTTCACAAGGACTTTCACTCTCATTTTCACTTGATGGTCTAGAAGGTGAAGAATGCCTAGGTGAATTGGAATCATGCTCACTAACTACAATGCCTTCATGCATGTACATACTTCGTTTAGAAGGGCAATTAGCAGCAATGTGACCATATCCCAAACATTTAAAACACTTTTGACTAGACGATTTAATTGGGGATTTAGGCCTAGAAGTAGATGGCGTAGGATCCTTGGGTTTGAAAGAAGAATCTTTGGAAGGATGTTTAGAAAAAGAATTTTTGTTTCTCCAAGACTTGAAGTAGTATCCATCATTGGAAGCATTTTTGAAAGAGTTTTTCTTAGCAAGTTGGGCTTCCACCTTCATTGCAAGATGAACTAAAGAGCCCAATGATGAATACTCTTGTAACTCAACAATGTCTTGAATATCCTTCCTAAGACCACTCACAAACCTAGCAATCATAGCTTCCTCACTTTCCTCTAATTCAATTTTAAGCACAAGCGTTTCTAGCTCTTTATAATATTCATCCACATTTAGCGTGCCTTGTTGAAACCGTTGGAGTCTCCACATGAGGTCTTTCCTAAAATGTGGGGGCACAAATCTAGCGCGCATTTGATCTTTTAAAGAGTTCCAAGAGTCCACGGGAGGACCCTTGTGATAGATAATGTCCTTTACAATTCCATGCCACCATTTCATGGCATAATCACTAAACTCTAGGGTCGCTAGCTTAAGCTTATGCTCATCTTGGATCTCATGGATCTCAAATATTTTTTCACACTTAGCCTCCCAATCTAAATATACATTAGGATCACTAGAGCCATTAAAACAAGGTAGCTTGACCGAAGGAAGCCTAGACTTTGCATCATGATAGAAGCCATTGCCGTAGTGAGTTCTTTCCTCTTGGTGATGATGTCTTTGTCCATGGACTTGGGGTGGATTCCTCCTTCTCCTATGCTCTTCTTCACGGCCAAAATCATTTGAAAAGGCTCTTGAAGATGGTCTATGAGAATGATGCCCATCATGGATAGAAGGAGATGGTCTAGCTTGTTGGACCTCCATCTTTTGCATTTTCTCTTCCAAGCGTCTAATAGTTCTTTGTGCTTCATGTAATTCACCAAGGATTGAAGCTTTGGAAGGAGAATTATGCTTGTATGATGCATCACTTGAAAATCCAGCCATTTTGGAAATAAAAAACAGCAAACACACAAAAACAGCAAACAAGTTAAGAAACAAAAATTAGCAAAAGGTGTACCGCCCTGGTGGTCGGGTGTGATGACGTGGCATCCTGCTACAGTGTAGGTGTGTTGACAAGGCGCCAGGTTGGCGGATGGGAAGGAAGTCGGAAGGCACGTGTAGTCGCCAGTTGTTGAGTTGGCGTGTTCCGATTTTCAGCTTACCAGAATAGGCGATCGCCAGGTTGAAGATGAAGTCGCCAGATGCAGACCCAGGCGACCAAGCAGTCGGAGATCGCCAGAACAAGCACATCGCCGAAGATGAAGGAGAAGCAGATTATGAAGGCGGCCGGCGAGACCACAGGGAAGGTGTATGAAGGCCCTAACTCGCCAGTTTCAGTAGAGATCGCACTCCTAAGTTTGCTATGCGCTGGGCAGTACCATGCATACGTAACTTAGCCAAAATGAGAGCAGAAGCGGCGCCAAGTCAGGGAGCCTCCAGATGATGGCACGTGTACAGTTGGATGCGAGCCACGTGTCCAAGTCTGTAACTGCCAGGAGAGAGAAAACCACCAGGTATATAAGAGTTCTTAACAGACTTTCTGAGGTACGCACGTTCAGTTCATACACTTTACGCTTGCGAGTGAGAGAGGATTTGCACGGTTCTCGTTCTTAGTATTTGGTGATACCGTCACTGACTTGAGCGTCGGAGTGCGATCGGCCGCAGCGGCGCCGTGTCGTTTCTTTGCAGGTTCTTGAAGTAGATCCAGGGGAGGAACGAAGGTGATAAGCGGTGCGCACTTCGATCCTTTGACGAGGCATTCTCCAGCGCTCCGGTCAACAGGCAGGATCATCAGGCGCCCACCGTGGGGCCCGTGTAAAACTTGCTCCCATCCACAGCGTGAGTTCGTGGAAGTTTTCGAGGTTTTCTGCGCGGTTGTGTGCTGGTGCAACCGTCGTTCGCAGTTTCTTTGAGTTTCGTTCGGTAAGTTTGCGTTTTGACCGTTTGTTTGGCTTTCAATCGGTGGAGTGAGGTCTTTTGTTGCTTGCGCGCAATCTGTTTGGTGGAAGTTCGAGTTCTTTTGTGGTTTTCTTCGAAGGTTTGCGGTGTTCTTGGGTTCTTGCGCGGTTTCTTGAGTTTTCTCCGATTGATCGCTGATTCGATCGTGGTTGAAGTGTTGTTTGCTGTATTTCTGTGGTTCGCTGAAGTTAATGAGAAAGATGAGAAGCAATCGTTCCAGTCCCGTGGCTCCTGTCGCTGCTGAAGGCGACACCGCCATGACCATGGCGTAGATGGCAGAGATGATGCGCTCGTTGCAGGCAACTGTGGAAGCCTCGCGCGTAGAGCAGGCAAGGATACATGAGGACCTGGTCGCCTCTCGCGCCAGGAACGAGGAGCTCAGCAAGGTAGCTGAGGAGCTGCGTCGAGCTCTTCAGGAGCAGCAGGGACGTTCTTCTGCTGAAGAGGTGGCACCGTCGACGCCACCTCGTGTTTTCCCAATGCCTTTTGTTCAGGCGATTACCGACACGCCAATTCCCACGAGCGTGGTTCCGGTTAAAGCTGTTTTTACCGGCGTGGAGGATCCAGAGGGTCATCTGACCACGTTCCACACGCAGATGATGCTGTCGGGAGGGTCAGACGCCGTCTACTGCAAGATGTTCGTGAGTACGCTCCAGGGAACGGCGATGGAGTGGTTTGTGAGCCTACCTAATGGCCACATAACCAATTTTCAGCAATTCTCGAAAATCTTTGTCGAGCAGTACATTGTGAATAAGGCACCGCCCAGGGTGTCCTATGATCTGTTTGATATAAGGCAGTACCATGGGGAGTCCCTCAGAGACTACCTCAATCGCTTCGGAGCGCAGATGGTCAGATCGCCGGCCAAGGATGAAGAAATGCTGGTCTATGCCTTCAAGAAGGGCGTGCAGCCAGGGCCATTCTGCGAGGCCTTGATCAGGGCTCATCCAGCGACGTTTGCTGAAGTCAGGCGACTTGCGGTGGCCCACATCGCCGACGAGAGTGAAGTCGCCGAGAAGAGAGGCAGCGTGGCTCCCGCCAGACCACGCGCCCAGAGGGTGCTGGAAACGGCGGCGGCGGCCAGGAAAGACCAAAGGACTCGCTATCCTTACGATAGGAGAAATAAGGGAAGAAGCCAAGCGCGCCAACAGCCAGCACGCCAACAACCAGCACGCCGGGAATACAATCGCCTGCCTAAGCACAAATTTGTCATGGGACTAGCGGACCTGATCGCTATCACCAACATATCTGCTAGGTTGAAGGCGCCCGAGAAGGTGGGAGACAAGGTGCTGGGGTCAAAGCCGGACGCCTGGTGCGAGTTCCACCAGTGTTTTGGCCACAACCTGGACTCGTGTTTGTCTTTAGGGTACCAGCTCGACGATCTGGTTAAGAGCGGGTTCCTAAATGACTATCTGCTGGACAGGAGGACGGGGGGAGCATCGAGTTCCCAGCCAGCAGGTGGAGAAGCCCAGCAACACGAGATGCCAATCCACGGGGAGATCCACACCATTGCAGGGGGTTTCTCAGGTGGTGGATGCACCGCATCGCAGAGGAAAAAGTATGCGCGATCGGTGATGGCAGTGGACATGTTTGAAGATCACTCGCCGGAAGTGGACATCACGTTCACAAAGCAGGATCTTCGGGACGTTGTGCCTCATGACAACGATCCCATAGTTATTTCGTTGATAACAGCAGGGAGGAAGGTCCACCGAGTTCTGGTTGACCAAGGAAGCTCGGCAGACGTGATGTTCTGGCCGACTTTCACACAGCTGGAATTGCCCCTTGACCAGCTAAGGCCCTATGGAGGGTGCTTATATGGATTCACTGGCGACCAGGTGGAGGTCCGGGGGTACATTGAGCTGAGAACCACGTTTACAGATGAGGCTGGGTCAAGGACGGAGAAAATCAAGTACCTCATCGTAAACGCCCATTCAGCATATAACATCCTGTTGGGAAGGCCCACTCTTAACAGGATAGGTGCCATTCCGTCGACTCGGCACATGAAGGTGAAGTTGCCGTCCATGGAGGGGGTGGTGATCACGATAAAGTCTGATCAGAAAGAAGCGAAAAGTTGCTATGAGAATAGCCTGAAAAACAAAAGATCAGTGAGCTATGTAACAACCACCCCGCCTCCCGGTGTGAAGCCCAGACCGCCGGTAACAGAGGAGACCGCCGGAAGGGATGTAGAGATGGTGGATGCTGAGCTGGGGGAGGGGAATGCTAGCCTAGAGGAAGAAGAGGCACGAAACCGCCCCGAGGAAGCAAGGGAACAGGGAATCGCCACGGCGGTGATCGCCAGAGAATCCAGGCCCAAACCTGTCGAGCAGTGGCTCGAAAAGGAGATCGGAGGGAAAATCTTCAAGCTGGGAAGATCTCTGGAAGTCGATCTCCAGGACCAGATCGCCAAGGTGATTGAGCGGCATCTGGACGCGTTTGCATGGTCCGCCTCGGACATGCCCGGGATTGATCCCGACTTCCTGTGCCATCATCTGGCGATGGACAACATGGTGAGACCGGTGCGACAAAGGAGAAGAAAGTTCAACGAGGAGAGGAGGCAGGCGATCAGGGACGAAACACAGAAACTCCTCGCTGCAGGCCACATCAGGGAAGTCCAGTACCCTGAATGGTTGGCAAATGTCGTACTGGTGAAGAAGAGTAACGGGAAATGGCGCATGTGCGTCGATTTCACCGATCTGAATAAAGCTTGCCCAAAGGATTCGTATCCTTTACCAAGCATTGATGCCCTGGTTGATAGTGCTGCGGGGTGCAAGCTGCTGAGTTTCCTGGATGCCTTCTCGGGCTATAATCAGATCAAGATGCATCCCATGGACGAAGAGAAAACAGCCTTCATGACGGAGAGGTCGTGCTACTGCTATAAGGTGATGCCGTTTGGGCTGAAGAACGCGGGGGCCACGTACCAGAGGTTGATGGATCGAGTACTTGCACCAATGCTGGGAAGGAACGTGCAAGCTTACGTCGATGACATGGTCGTGACCTCGCAGGAGAAGAGCAAGCACGTTGCAGACTTGGAAGAATTGTTCACGACGATCGCCAAGTTCAAGTTAAAGCTCAACCCGGAGAAATGCATTTTCGGCGTGGAGGCTGGGAAATTCTTGGGTTTTCTCTTGACTGAAAGAGGAATAGAAGCTAACCCGGACAAGTGTGCCGCCATCTTGGCGATGAGAAGCCCGGCTACGGTGAAAGAAGTCCAGCAGCTAACAAGTCGGATGGCAGCCCTATCTCGCTTCGTGTCAGCTAGCGGAGAAAAGGGGCATCCCTATTTTCAGTGTCTGCGGCGCAATAACAAGTTCGCTTGGACGAAAGAGTGTGAGGAAGCTTTCGTCAAGCTGAAGGAGTATCTGGCGAGCCCGCCGGTTCTGTGCAAACCGCTGGCGGGGATCCCTCTTAGGTTGTATTTCGCTGTGACTGAGAGGGCGGTGAGTGCGGTGCTCGCCCAGGATCAAGATCAGGCTCAGAAGCCTATTTATTTTGTGAGCAAGGTGTTACAGGGCCCAGAAACGAGATATCAGGCCCTGGAGAAGGCTGTGCTAGCTGTGGTGTTTTCGGCGAGGAGGTTGCGCCACTACTTCCACAGTTTCACAATACTGGTGATGACTGACCTGCCCATCCAGAAGGTCTTGAAGAAACCTGACGTTGCGGGAAGAATGGTGAAGTGGGCGGTGGAGTTGTCAGAATTTGACATTAAATATGAGCCCCGAGGCCCGATCAAGGGGCAAATCTTTGCAGATTTTGTGGTCGAGCTCTCATCAGAGGCGACGCGGGTTGAAGGAGATGATTTTCGTTGGGTGCTTTCGGTGGATGGATCGTCGAACCAGCAGGGTAGCGGTGCTGGAGTCATATTGGAAGGGCCCAACGGCGTGCTGATTGAACAATCGTTGAGATTTGCCTTCAAAGCCAGCAACAATCAAGCAGAGTGTGAGGCGCTGATCGCCGGGATTTTGCTGGCCAAAGAGATGGGAGCCAGGGTGCTGATGGCTAAGAGTGACTCGCTGCTAGTCACAGGGCAAGTAACAGGCGAGTTCCAGGCTAAAGATCCACAAATGGCGGCTTACTTGGCGTATGTGCAGGAATTGAAGAGTTCCTTTGCCTCTTTTGAAGTAGTGCATGTGCCCCGAGAGCAGAATGCCCGAGCTGACTTGCTTGCTAAGCTCGCCAGCTCAGGCAAGGGGGGAAGGCAGAGGACGGTGATTCAAGAAACTCTGAAGACGCCGAGGGCATTTGTAGCAGATCACCTGCTCCTTCAGATAAGCAAGTCGACGGAGAGAGCAACGAGTAGCCATAAGTCTTTGACGCAAGAAACCCTGAGATCGCCGAGAGTTAGAGCATGTCGAGGAGAGGAGGTGGACGTGATGCAGGTCTGCGCCACCCATGAGCCAGACACTTGGATAGCACAGTACAAGCGGTGCTTGGCTGATGGCCTCCTCCCGCTAGATCCAACAGAAGCTAGGAAGGTAAAGAAAAATTCCAGCAAGTATACATTGATTGATGGCGATCTGTACAGATTTGGGTTCACTCACCCACTCCTGGAATGTATACACGGCGAAAAGTGCACGAGAATTATGGCAGAGCTCCACGAAGGTATATGTGGAAGCCACGTCGGGGGTCGAGCTCTGGCCGAGAGAACTCTCCGTGCAGGCTACTATTGGCCATCTATGAGAGAAGATTGCAAGAAGTATGCCCAATGCTGTAAACAGTGCCAGCAGCACGCCGATTGGCATAAGGCACCTCCCGAGGAGTTGAAGTCGATCTATAGCCCTTAGCCGTTTCATACTTGGGGAATCGACATCCTGGACCTTTCCCGCTGGCGATCAGGCAAATGAAGTACTTGGTGGTGGCAATTGAGTACTTCACCAAGTGGATTGAAGCAGAACCAGTGGCCCAGATCACCGCACACAAGATCGAGGGTTTTGTATGGAAGAACATCGTGTGCCGGTTTGGAGTGCCTAAGCGCCTGGTGTCAGATAATGGGACGCAGTTTGCAAGCCACCTGTTGAAGAAGCTTTGCGAAGGGGTGGGAATTCAACAAGTGTTTGCATCCGTCGAGCACCCTCAAACAAATGGCCAGGTGGAATCAGCTAATCGGGTGTTGTTGAGAGGGTTGAAGAGAAGGCTTGAGAAAGCCAAGGGAAGTTGGGCTGAGGAGGTGCCCCGTATAGTCTGGGCGTACCACACCACCGAGCAGTCAGGAACCCATGAGACCCCGTTTAGCTTGGTCTATGGGTGTGACGCCATGATTCCGGTGGAGATCCAGGAGAGCTCGCCGAGATTCCAGAACTTCGTAGAGGAAGATTCGAATGAAGAGAGAAGGCTGAACCTGGATCTGCTGGATGAGGTCAGGGAAGAGGCGAGGCTGAAGGCTGAGGCGGTGAAGAGGAGGATCGAGCGAAGATACAACTCTAAGGTGATGCCAAGGCAGTTTAGAGAGGGCGATCTGGTGATGAGGAAGGCCCACCAGTACGAGATGGAGAATAAATTGTCACCCAAGTGGACTGGACCGTTCAGAATAACCGAGGCGCTCGGGAACGGGGCCTACCGCTTAGAGACGCTGGAAGGAGGAGCGATCCCTCGTACCTGGAACGCCACACACCTGAAGTTGTACTATAGTTAAGAGCTTTGTAAGTAAAGACAAACACAAATGTTATATTACAATGTCTCTGTTAAAACAGTTTCACGGGGGCACTCTTTTTTCCCTAAGGAGGGTTTTTAATGAGGCCACCCAATAAAAGAAGAGTTTTCGAAGTATAAGGTGTTTTCAGATTGCATGTGTGATATTTTCGAAAGTTTTGAAGAAAGACCTTGTCATTTGTACATGATTTAAGGCAAGAAAAGATATATCGCGTGCTTTCTAAAAGATTTTAAGTCTTCATCATTTTCCGGCGATTAGAGGCACCAGTTAAGTTTTAAGTCCTCATCGTTTTCCGGCGATTAGAGGCACCAGTTAAGTTTTTAAGTCCTCATCGTTTTTCGGCGATTGGAGGCACCAGTTAAGTTTAAGTCCTCATCGTTTTTCGGCGATTGGAGGCACCAGTTAAGTTTTCAAAGTCCTCATCGTCTTTCGGCGATCGGAGGCACCAGATGAAAGACCTCAACGCTTTCGCGCGTCCCGAGGCAAGTAAAAGACCTCCTCGCCGTCGAGCGAGTGCAGGCGAGAAAGAGAAAAAGTCCTCCGTGTTTCTGGGAGCGAGAAGATGTAACTCCTGGGGCAACGTAGAGGCAAGTTAAAGACCTCCTCGCCGTCGAGCGGGTGCAGGCGAGAAAGTTCCTCAGTGCATCCAGGGGGGAGGAGATGTACACCCTGGGCAAGTTGAGGCACCATATAAAGTCCTTATCGCCGTTGCGCGAGCTAAGGCCAGTTAAAGACCTCCTCGCCGTCGAGCGAGTGCAGGCGAGAGAAAGAAAGGTCCTCAGTGCATCCAGGGGGGAGGAGATGTACACCCTGGGCAAGTTGAGGCACCAGATAAAGTCCTTCTCGCCGTTGAGCGAGTTAAGGCCATTTAAAGACCTTCTCGCCGATGAGCGAGTTCAGGCGAGTAAAAAGTCCTTCTTGCCGATGAGCGAGTTTAGGCGAGTAAAAAGTCCTTCTCGCCGATGAGCGAGTTCAGGCGAGTTAAAAGACCTTCTCGCTTATGTGCGAGCATAGGCAAGATAAAATCCTTCTCGTCTCGAACGAGTTCAGGTATGGCGAAGAGGGTGGAAGAAGCTTGAAAGGTGGCTAAGGTAGGTTCGAAGAGAACGCCTAGTCAGCCGGTCTTTTGCTCTGAAGTTCAGGAGGGGAAAGGAAGATCCCAAAGGGCGTTTCTACCCCAGATAAAGAAACGATTGCCAAAGCACGAGGCTGGGAAAAGCTGGTATTGCCAAGAGGTCTTGGCGATCGGGAAAAGTTCAAACACGGCGAGAAGATTGAAAGACTTGTTTGATAAAGCAGGTCGAGTGGGACGTTGTTCGAGCCAATGATTAAGTTACAGTTCGTTGCTTGAAGGGTATTCTTGTAATGAGGTTAGTTGCCTTAAGAGTACAAGTTGTTTAAAGTGATTATTGCTTAAGTCTGAATTGGCTCGAGGCAATTACGTCAAAAGTCGCGTTTGCAAAATCACTAAGTTAAATCCGACAAAGTTAAACATGCAAAGAGGGCTAAAGCGCTTAAAAGAAGTCAAGGGAGAGAATATCCAAGTTCAGCGATTGAAATAAGTATCTGTCCAAAACACATATGCACGAGTTCTTATTACAAGGTATATACAAGCGAAATTATAAAGTAGCAGATGGGGTGGAGTTGGTTGAGCCTTCGGCGGGAACGACCTTTCCATCTACTACTTCGTTGTTTAACGACACCAAGCTGAGGTCGAGATCAGGGAATAGGCATGCGAATTGCTCCCGAGCGGCTTCGAATCCAGCAACCAGAATCTGAGCGGAGCTTAGCTTAAGTTCTTCAATTTGCCCTTGAAGTTCTTCAACCTGTTTCTTGAGCTCCTTGTTCTGCTGCTCCAGCTCTTCAACCTGTTTTCGGAGTTGTTCGTTGGTTTCTTGAGCATGGAGAAGGTCGTCAGCAACCTTCTTGGATTCCGTTTGAGCTTGGGCCAACTCGGCAGCCATCTTCCCTTTCTCCTTGTTTGCCTCGGCGAGATCAGCCATGGCGTCGTCCCTCGCTTTCTCTACATGCCCAAGTAGCTTCTCGCGTTCGACCGACCTATGCTCCAGTTTTTTCAACTTGGCGGCATCAGCTTGAATGTGAGCCTCCAGGTCGCTCGCCTTGGTGCGGAGAGGCACGATCTTGCTTTCTAGCTCGACTTTCTCTTGGGCAAGATCATGAATTTTGCGGCGAAGGTCAGCAGCTTCCTTGCGCGCCAGCCTGAGCTCGGTACTCAGCGCATCCTCCACTCGGGAGTGTTCCATTTCTGCGAGCGTCAGGCTGAATGACACCTTCTCCACCTCAACCTTCATAGTGCTATTTTCGGTCTTGAGGTTGTAGAGATCGTCTTGAAGCCGCCTGGTGGAGCTCTCCACAGCCCTCGTTATAATCGATGGGATATCCTCTGCTATGGTTTTGAGTTTGGCAGTCAGAGGTTCCCACATCCTTGTGACTTCAAGGGAAAGGTTTGATGCTTGGAGAGGCGCCAGGGGGGCTTGTTGAGGGTTCTCGCCGCCACCTTCCTTAGCAGGATTTTCAGTGTTTGCTTCCTGGCGCGGCGACGCAATCGGGGATTCGGTAATCAGGATTGGAGAGGTGTGAGCAACCTCATCCCCGATTGGAACGTTCTCTGCAGCTGAAGCGTTTGAAGGGGGGCCCCCCTCCAGCTGAGATATGAGGCGTAGAGGCACTTGGGGGGTCCTCCAGAAAATTTGGCTCTTGAGCCTCAGCTGCTGGTGGCGCAGTGGCCAGTGGAGTTGCTTGGACTGGTGATGAAGGGGCTTGTGGTGTTGGCGATGAGGGAGGAGGAGCGGGCGTTGATGGTGGTGATGAGGTTGGAAGAGGGGGTGGAGCAGGTGGAGATGATGGTGCCACCCTCTTCCTTTTCGTGACAAGGCCATCCTCTGTGACCTCGTCGTCCTCTTCTTCCTCCTCTTGGACGATTTGGGGGGCTTTCCATTTTGGCCTCTTAAGGACCAGTTTCTTGCGCTGGGTGGGTTCCTTGGGCGGTGATCGCCCATGAGCGATAGCCTTCTCGACCGCCGAGTTGGGAACCGGTCGCCAACCCGTGGTTTCGGGCGAGCGCCTTTAAGTCGGCGAGCATGTTCTTACCCAACATGGTGTCTGCATGAAACGAAAATGCATGAGTTAGCTCAGAGAAGAAAAAGATAAGTGTATGAGGCAATAAAACAGCAAAACAGGAATATGCAGAGAAGGTAAAACCAAAGTCTTGTGCGTATCGCATAAGACGCCCAGAAGCAGTATCAGAAGCAATATCAAAACAAGAGTGTAGCGTCCTAACCTATTTGGAATTCCAACTGGTCCTCAAAGAACTCGAAGGAGATCAGGGTGGGGGTCAGGAATGTTATGTTGGCATCTGCCACCCTCTTCCAGAATAGACAGAGGTCTCGGTCCAAAGCTCCCATGCTATCAGGACTTCTGGGCCTCCTGAAGCAGCTCTTGGACTCCTTTTTCCCCTTGTCCACCCAGTACAAGGGGAAGCCGTCGAGAAGGGAAGTGTCTTTATCGTTTGCGCGTACTTGGATGAACTTCCCCTTCCAGTCTTTGTACGATTGCTGGAAGATGGTGAAAATGGATCTCCCAGCAATGGCATTCAGCCTGGGTGCTTGGCCTCAAAAAGAAACAAAAACACGTCCACCGACGCGGGCAGCCCCAGGTGGTCGCACGTTATTTGAAAGGCTCGAACGAACGCCCAGCTGTTGGGGTGAAGCTGGGCGGCAGCAATGTTGAGCTCGGTCAAGAGTTCCCTCTCGAATCGGGTGAGGGGAAACCTGAGCTTGACCTTCTTGAAGAAAGTTGTGTAAACAAAGCAAAAGTGCCCGTCGGCGCTTACTTTGTCATCAGCGCACACTGGCGGAGCGGCGGGGCAAGGCAGCACCATCATCCTCTCGTCGTGCTCCTTGTGAAACAATTGATAGGCCTCGTCCCCCTTTGTCAACCGCAGAACTGCTCCCGCAGTGTTCACCGACGAGGTCTCCTTTAGAAGGGTTGGGTTAGCCCAGGGGTACAGAGTTTTGAAATCTGGCAGAGGGGCGGGGGCTCCTCCAGTGTTAGATGGAGTCGCCTGAGCCAGGGCAGTTTGGGAAGATGCAGGCCTCTCAGCCTGCGAAGAGGAAGCACCACGAACTTGTGTTGGGTCGTGTGCTTGTGAAGAAGGGTTTCGCGCTGAAGGAGGGGGGTTCGGGGTGATCTTTGTGCGAGTCATGATAGCAACTGCAAGGGAAGAAGAAAGAAAAAAATAGTCAGGAGGGTTACAAAGGCTGACTCGATCAGGGAAGGAAGGTGAAAGACGAACGAATGTGAGTTCGTTGCGACGATCGACAAAGCCCTAAGTTACGCAGAAGGAGAAATGAAAAAACAACCCACAGCGTATGCACCAGGCAGTTACAGGATGATGCAAATCGGTGAAAATGCAAGGAAACCCAGCAGATGAAGGAAAGTAGTTACCTTTCGATGATCAGGAAAACGGTGAAGGGAGATGGTGATCTAGAGCGTCGAGGAACGTCGAGAGTTTTCGCAGAAAGAAGTGAGAGCGTTTGCAAGCATGAAGGGAAGTGATGGAACAGTGGAGCGTAATGGGTTTAAGGGTTTTTCGAAATAAGTTAGGAAGCGCTAACGGCAGATGAAGAGAGCCGTTGATGAAGCCACGTGTCGAACGATGAGTGAAGGGGTTGGTGGAGCGTCAGAGCAGCAGAAAGTACAATCGCTTAGAATTCTGCGTCAGTGCCACGTAGATCGGTGTTAACGAAGGCTCTTTCAGTCTTTTCGCTAGACAAGTCTTCGCTTAAGACTGGGGGGCTTGTGTACCGCCCTGGTGGTCGGGTGTGATGACGTGGCATCCTGCTACAGTGTAGGTGTGTTGACAAGGCGCCAGGTTGGCGGATGGGAAGGAAGTCGGGAGGCACGTGTAGTCGCCAGTTGCTGAGTTGGCGTGTTCCGATTTTCAGCTTACCAGAATAGGCGATCGCCAGGTTGAAGATGAAGTCGCCAGATGCAGACCCAGGCGACCAAGCAGTCGGAGATCGCCAGAACAAGCACATCGCCGAAGATGAAGGAGAAGCAGATTATGAAGGCGGCCGGCGAGACCACAGGGAAGGTGTATGAAGGCCCTAACTCGCCAGTTTCAGTAGAGATCGCACTCCTAAGTTTGCTATGCGCTGGGCAGTACCATGCATACGTAACTTAGCCAAAATGAGAGCAGAAGCGGCGCCAAGTCAGGGAGCCTCCAGATGATGGCACGTGTACAGTTGGATGCGAGCCACGTGTCCAAGTCTGTAACTGCCAGGAGAGAGAAAACCACCAGGTATATAAGAGTTCTTAACAGACTTTCTGAGGTACGCACGTTCAGTTCATACACTTTACGCTTGCGAGTGAGAGAGGATTTGCACGGTTCTCGTTCTTAGTATTTGGTGATACCGTCACTGACTTGAGCGTCGGAGTGCGATCGGCCGCAGCGGCGCCGTGTCGTTTCTTTGCAGGTTCTTGAAGTAGATCCAGGGGAGGAACGAAGGTGATAAGCGGTTCGCACGTCGATCCTTTGACGAGGCATTCTCCAGCGCTCCGGTCAACAGGCAGGATCAAAAGGTATAAGCAAGGAAAGGTAATTGCAAAAGGAAAACTATATGTAAGACAAACTCAAAGAGTAAGAATGAAAGACAATCAAGAAAATAAAGAACTCAATGAAAAAAGTAGGCACACAAAAGAATACTTAAGGAAAACAAAAATTTAGCTACTGGAAATTTTTTTTTTTAATGCAAACTGTGCTTGATATTCACTGATTTAAATGGAATGATGTAGAGCGAATTGGATTATGAAATTTAAACCACAGAAACTTCAAGATGTTAACTCAATAATGGCACTGGAATCAATTAAAAACAGTAAGCGAATTAATGGAGATAAATTTTTTAAAATCGCTGCCAGATTACCGTATTCTTTTCGGCAGAATTGTACACTTTTTTTATTTTATTTATCATTTTTTGTGTACTTTGAATTTTTGAATGATTCTTTTTTCTAATATTTTCTAACACTTTGAATAACACAAATCCATAATTTCATAATTTTCCAGTGAGTAAATCAATTACAATAAGGAAAAACAGTAAGCACTTGTTTTTAGAAACAGAGGAATCCTAATAGGAATAAAAAACAGAATTATGAACTAGCAAAGACATAATGGAAAATGATGTATTGGAACTTGTATAGGTCTAGAATACAAGTATGAACTCAATTCTAAAAAGAAAATGCACAAAGGATCAATATCAATTCAGAAAATTATATGACACTAAAGCAAGAAACAATCAAAAACAATAAAAGTACTACTAGAAGTAATGACAATTATGGAATAACATGACTAAGACAAAACTTGACATGATTACAAAATTAAAAGACATATGACAAAAAAAGTAACAACAAGTGAAAGGAAGCTTAAGGTAAACTCTAGGAAGGAGAATGCCATTCCAAAAGAGCAACCATACTCATATGAATAATGAGTGCCATAAACCTTTTCACAAGCACTTGGTGTAACAAAAGAAAAACAGCAAGAAAACTCAATTAATTCCTAAAACAGAAACTTAAATTGCAAGAAAATTAAAGAGCTCTTGAAATTAAAGTGCACACAACTCAACAATTAAACAAGAAGAACCTAAGACTCATGATACCACATGATGCCACAAGATGTGATTCCAATAGCAAGATAGAGATGATTCTTTGACATTTTATGGAATCAACTTGAGTTGGAGATTGAATAGGCACTTTTAATAGAATTGGATCAATGTTCTATGTTTCAAGAACTCACCAAAACTTGCACCAAACACCAAAGCTCACATGGAAGTCCCATTTCTTGTCAATTGAACCGATTAAAAGGATTAAGAAAGCAAATGAACCGATTAAATTGCTTAAGAAATGAAATGAACCGATTAAAATGCTTCAAAACTGAAATGCACCTTACAAATCCAAGGAGAAAGAAGATGAACCGATTGAAACATGAAAATAAGCAAGAACACCGAATAGAAAGCAAGAAAGGAACCTAAGACATGTTTAGGAATTCAAATAGGCACGGAAATGGAATGAGAAGATGGAGAAGAAAGAGGACTTATGTGGTTGTAGTTCTTGGTTGATGAACACGCCACTTGAAGTGTGAAGGCTCCAAGATAAGTGTGCAATGCCGCCACTTGAGAGAACCAAGGCACTCAAGATGAGACTAGGAAGAGGAGAAGACAAGTTCTCACTACACTCAATCTCCAATTTGGGAGAGTTTTGATACTACAAATTCCAAATCTGAAATTTACAAAGAGAGCACCTCTATTTATAACCTAAGGTGCTGAAATGTAAGCTACACAAATTCAAAAACTCCCTCCTAAAAAGCTTCTAGAATTGGCGCCTAAAACAAAGCATGAGGAAGGTGTGACCTCTTCCTTCACTTTGGCACCTCCTTTTCTACTCCTACACCTATCTACTAACACACCCCCCGTAAGACTCCTAACTAAAGACTAAAAGATGCTTTAACAATAGAGGTTTCTAATGTTTCCCTCTAAGCACCTTCAAACAATATTCTTTATTATTTAAAACTTGGCATTGCACTTCATAGGATGGACTTGGGCTTGGGCTTGGGCTTTGGGCTTGGGCCTCTCTTTATTTTATGTCTTCTTTTAATTTTGAGAAGACTAGAAGGAAGAACTTCAAGTGTGATGGTGAATTGCCTCTTCCTTCATTGATAAAAACCTCCTTTACTTGACTCTCATCACAGCCCTACACGAGTCATCATCTGGCGGGGGTAACTTGAGCGTCACTTCTATGTAGCATCCAACCCTACACGTATCATCATCTGGGTTGGAGCGACAGGTAGCATCCAACCCTACACGTGTCGTCATCTGGGTTGGGGTAACTTGAGCACCATTTCTACGTAGCATGCAGTTGTGCAACCAAGTCTCCTACTCAAGGTGTAACCTAGCACGCAACACGCTCCGGAACACCACCTGACAAGGCGAGTATCGGATGCAACAAAGTACACAATCTCTGTGATACTACTTGTCGCAGGTGCCACCTTCCTCTTTGCCATGCCATGCACGTTCTAACTGAGAGGAACTCGCTATCGACGAATGTCCTCTGGGAATCCTGTCGTCGAGGAGCAAGTTGTTTACTCCAACTCATTTAACCTTCGCGCCTCATGCTGACGTAACGATCATCTTTACTGAACTCACATGCTTGAACTTCCTCGCCTGAACCCCCAACAGCTACAACTGAGTTTATTGGGAGATCCGGCGATGTGCTTCTTACGGCGATGCCAGACCATCTGATCTTCCATTATCTAATACGTCGATGACACACAAACCCGACGACAACCGACTATGCACACTGCAGAACGCCACTTCCACGAGTGACGACTATGCTTACTTTTGAACCATTCGTCTTTCTCTTGTCCACGTGTTCTGCTGAGCACGCCCCACATAGTCACGTGCTAGACACGTCATCACACCCGATGACCTGGTCGGTACACAAGCCCCCTAGTCTTGAGCTGCGACTTGTTCAGCGAAAAGACTAAAGGGTTGAATTTCCGGCGACCTACGTGGCCTCGCGCGTTAGCGCTCATACTGTTCACTGATTTGACACTTCACCAACCCCTTCGATCATACAACATTGTCGTTTGCGCTTCACGCAAGGTTTGAAACTCTTCGAAACTCTTTAAAGGTTTAGGCCACTTCACTGTTTCATTATCTTCTTCCTCACTCCAAACTCTCGAAACGCTTCAGCGAACGCTTCTTCTCCTTCAATCACCATCTTGCTGAACACTCTTCTGATCATCAAAAGGTAACTTTTTTATCACTCCCACTGATATTTGCTGCATTTTAATCGGTTTGCATCATCCATTAACTGTCTGGAGCATACGTTGTGGGTTGTCTTCGTTCTTTGCTTCGCTCTTTCCTGCATTTAGGGTTTCTAGCCTTTTCTCCGCGAGCCCCCCTCGTCCTCTCTGTCTTCTCCTTTTCCTGTTGGGTCCCTCTTTTTTCAAGCTCTCATCTCTTCCTTTTTCATTTTCTTTGCAACTCTTCTGATGGCTCGCTCCAAAGTCACTCCAAACCCTCCTCCATCTCCTCAAAACCCTCCGACGAAAACTCGTAGGGCCAACCCCTCTTCCTCTCGCAATCCACCAAGGGATCCTAATATCCCTTCGGGTTGAGCCGTGAGACCTGCACCTTCATGACCTAACCAACCGCAACCAAACCCACCTCACACCAGCACGGTTGTGAGACCACTCCCAGACTATAAACAACTGTATCCCTGGGCCTCCTCAGCTTTGTTAGGTGAGACCTCCTCCATTAACACCGACCTCGACATCCTCCGCCTCAAGAAAGGAGATCAAGCTCACCTTTCTTTCAGCAAAGAACACGATGACAAAGTGGTTGTTCGACCTTGTCCTCCCGGAGAACCCATTTGCACTAACAGCCAGGGGAGTAACGGCGAGCCTTTTTGCTTCATCTACGCCACGATGTTCAAGAAAGTCAAACTCCGCTTCCCCTTCACTCGCTTCAAGAGGGAGCTTTTGACTGAGCTTGACATAGCCCCCGCCCAGCTTCATCCCAACAGCTGGGCGTTCGTTAGGGCATACCAAATCGTCTGTGCACACTTGGGACATCCAGCTTCGGTGGACGTGTTCCTTTATCTGTTTGAGGCCAAGAACCCAAGCGATCGTCTATGGGTCAGCCTCAATGGGGTTGCTGGGAGGTCCATCCTCTCCATCTTTCAGCAATCCTATAAAGACTGGAAGGGAAAGTTCGTGCGCGTCTGCTGCAATGACCAAGATCCCACTCTCCTCGACGAATTTCCCTTGTATTGGGTGGACAAGGGAAAGAAAGAGACTAGCTTCAGGAGGGCTAGAGGGCCAGAAAAGATGGGGGAGCTCGACAAAGATCTGTGCAACTTCTGGAAAGGAGTTGCCTCCTCCAACGTAACGTTGGCCACCTCCTCCATCATCGCCTATGAATTTCACGAAGGACAACTGGACGTTCATATAGGTTTGTCCTTCCCTCCTCCCCGAGTTCCCTTTCCTTGAATTCGCGTCACCTTGCTTTTTACATTGATGTCGTCGTTCTGATTCGCACGTAGTCTTAACTAGCTAGTCCATGCATTGACTCGTATTGCTTATTTCCTTGTGCATCATCAACTTCTTGAATTTGGACTGGTTTGCGCTCCATAGCCAAGCTTCACAACCTGGCGGCGGGCTCCCAAACCGTGCCAAACTCTGTTGCAGAAATCACCGCCGCCCAAGGCAAACCTCCACCAGCTGGCCCATCCACGCCGCTGCTCTTCCAGCCCCCGAGCGGAAGAAATTACCACTCAAAAAGGCTAAGAGGAAAGCCCCCAGGGTTGTATCGAACGAAGAAGCAGATGAAAGTACCGAGGACGGGTTGATCCGCAAGAGAAAGAGGGGAGCTGCAACAGAACCACCAGCGGCCGAGGGCGCCCTTCCTGACAACGTTGAGAACCCCCCCAGCGCCTCCACGCCATTCGAGTCCGCTGGGGATGTTCTTGCTTCAAACGCCTCGGCTGCTAAAGTTGCACCTAAACAGCTTGCTGATACGCAAGCTTCCTCTCAAGCTGCAACAAAACTCCCCTCCTCACCACCACGCCTCAAGGCTCCCCTTGCCATCCAACCTTGCGAGGGTGGTGGCGAGAACCAACCTTCACTTCCTCCCTCAACTCCAGCCCTTCCAGCTCCTCTCCAGGAAGCCTTGAAGTTCTCCACAGTGCGCCTGAACGCCATGGTCGACGAATGTCTTCCTCAAATTGTCAGTGAAGGGCTAAAAGACTTCTTGGACAAGTTCGCGCTCGATAACCGCATCCGTCAGGAGGAGGCGAGCACCACGAGAGCCGAAGCTGAGAAAGTCAAGTGCGACATGATGATGCAAGGGCTCCAGTTCTCGCGGTAGAAAAAGCTCTGAACGAAGAGCTTCGAAGTTTGCGCAAGAACAAAACTAAACTGCGTCGGAAACTGCACGACAAACTTCAGGACGCCGTCGAGCTAGAGAGCAAGCTCGTCCCCATGAGGGAGAAAATTACAGAGCTAGAGGAGGCCCGAAAAACTGACGCCGAAAAGATGGCCAAATTCGAGAAGAGGTCGACCGAGAGGGAAACCCTTCTGGGGAAAGTTGAACAAGATCGGGACAAAGCCTCCAAAGAACTGAGGGAAACTGCTGCCCAGCTTGCCCAAGTTCGCGAAGAGAACAGCGGGTTCAAGAAGAAGGTCGACGAGCTTGAGCTTGAAATTGCCCAGGTTTGTGAAGAGAACAGTGGGTTTAAGACAAAGATCGACGAGCTTCAGCTTGAAGCTGCCCGAATTCTTACCTCCGGCTTTGGAGCAACTTTGGAGCAGTTCGCTTGTAAATTTCCCGACCTTGACCTCTCCGAGTTTTCGGTGTACAACGAGGTGGTGGATGACAAGATCATGCCTCCAACTTAATTGCTGCTCTCATCTGCCACTTCAACTTTACCGCCTCTGAAACTCTTGTATTTTAACTTTTGTTCCCGCCGGTTGACCAAGGTCGTCTTCGTGCGTGGCTTGTCCTCACGAGCTATGGCACCTTCATTCCGCTCCGTCTGTGAATACTTGAAAAGAAGTGAACAAAGGGGTGCCCTCGCAACCGTTTGCACTCCGACGATCAAGTCAACTAGCGAGAAACATCAAAGGGGACACACCTCCGTATCGAAACATTGTGACTGCATGCTCTGAAGGTGGTCGAAAATACTGAGTAACTAATACTGTGTTGCCATAATTGCCTTGTGCTCACAATGGGTGCGCAGCGAAAACAACTAGGGTTTGTGCTTTGTGTAACTATGAGAATTAGGTCAAAACTCCCCCTTTCAAACGTCCCAAGGTCTCCTTTTATACACCTTTCGCATTTAAAACGCGTTAAAGCGCATTGAAAGCGTATAAAAATATTCCTTGGAACGTTCGAATCTTAACTGAATCAACGCGTACCTTGGCAAACTTTCACTGAAACCTTTAATGAGCACGTGCGCATCGTCACGTGCCCTTCTGACTTGATCGTTATTCTGCGCAGAGGGTCCCACAGCGCTGCAACCAACTTAGGGTTATTCCACTGTGTGAGCCCTCATTCCTCGAAGTGCTTCTGGCGCGTGGGGTGACTTTCTGGGTGCCAGCTCATGCTCCCCAATCGCTACCCTGGGGGTGTATCTACCTTTCTCTCGTATCATGCACGTGGTTCTCCCCTGGTCATGGCCCTCTCATGGGCCGTATCTGTCCCAGGGTCTCCCAGCAGTGGCGTGGATACTTCACAAGTCAGGTTTACCCCCTACTGGTACTAGAACTTATGGCCTTGAAGCCACCTTTCTTTGTTACTGTTCTGAGCTATCAAGGTCCAAGGCTTCCTCACGGTGTCGCCCCCTCCACGGTCTTTCCTACCTATGGGCATCGGGGGGTAACACCATCGATATCTTCGCTTGGCTATGTCTTCTCTTGGCGACGCCTTGTCTTGGCTTTCGGCGACTGTTCTTCTTGGGCGATGCCTCTCTTGGGCGATGCCTCTCTCGAGCGATGCCTCTCTTGGGCGATGCCTCTCTCGGGCGATGCCTCTCTCGGGCGATGCCTCTCTCGTCTCGGGCGATGCCTCTCTCGGGCGATGCCTCTCTCGGGCGATGCCTCTCTCGGGAGATGCCTCTCTTGGGCGATGTCTTACTTGGGTCCCACGAGGGGTCCTACCACATATTGGCTTTGACTTTTGGTCCACGCCCGGGGACGGGACGGTACACAAGCCCCCAGTCTTGAGTTGACACTTGTTTCAGCGAAAAGACTAAGGCCTCGCCCTATTTTCCACGTGTCATTTTGATTACGTATTACTTTCTGATCGGTTGACGTGACATTCTCTGCGAAGCCGGCGCGACGTACCTTCGAGAACCCTGATGACGTGACATTTTCTGAGCGAGAAAAGTGACGTCTTGGGTCGTACTTTAATCTCCTGACACATGGCTCAATCGCACGGTGCCCATTCTGTTCCTTTGCGCTTCAGCTGCAACGTTTGAGTCCTAGAAGTCCCGCGCTCCAACTTACTGTTTTCATTCTTTCACATTTTTCATACTGTTCGTCTTCCTTTCCAAAGAACTTTCTCTGCATTCTCTCCTCGCACCTTCAACTTTCATTGTCCCGACCCCCTAAAGGTATGGTTTTCTTCTTTGACGATTCTTTTCCCTTTCCGTATTGCTGAATCTTCTTCTATTCTTCAACCTTCAGTTCCTTCGTTAACGGCGCGCGCCAAAATGACTGCCAACCCTCCTTCCTCCAGAGTTAATCATAGGGACCTTTACGCATGGGCTCCGGACAAACTACTTGACGAGTGCTCGAGTCTTGTCTCTACCAAAGCCTGGAGGGACCATGTAGGGGACCCAAGCACCTACGATCACCGCGCCTTCGCGAAAAGGCACGACGATGATATTGCAGTGCTTTCTTGCACCCTAGGGGAGCCGGTGAGCGGGGATGAGCGGGCCAACAATGGGGTCCCCTTTTTCTATTTCTATCAGGTGGTCTTCAAGTGCATCGGCGTGCGCTTGCCTTTCTTCAGGTTCGAGAGGGAACTGCTAACGGAGATAAATATTGCCCCAGCCCAGCTGTACCCTAATAGCTGGGCCTTTGTCAAAGCTTTCGACATATTGTTCGGTTTCTTCGGGTGTGCACCTTCTGTTGAGATCTTCCTTCATTTCTTCGAAGTGAAGAGGCAAATGAATAACCTCTGGGTGACTCTCAGCAACGTTCCCGGGAGGGTCCTCTTAACCCTATTCCAGCACTCCTTCAAGGGGTGGAAAGTCAAGTTCTTCAAGGTTTGATGCTCCGACCTCGTACCCTCCGCCCTTGACGGCTTCCCTTTGTATTGGGTGAAGGAGGCAAGAACCCTGAAGTCCAAGTCTCTTAAGGGGCTGCCTTCGAACGATCGAGAGGCTTGCCGAATTCTGGCTAGTGCGGGGGGCTTTGACGCTGCCGCCTTGATAAGCCTAGAGTACAACGCCGAGGCTCTGGAAAAATATATAAGTATGAGAGCTTCCCTTTACAACCTTCTATTCTTTGCTTTTGCTGGATTCTTGCTTGATGCATGGTTTATCTTGTCTCTTTGTGTAGCACCTTGGTTTGTGCCCGCCCTTTACTATATTTGTCCTCTTGACGCAAATTTGAAGATGGACAGGCAACGAAGGTTGCGGCTGGCTCAAGTGTTGAGGTCCAAAGATGGAGCTTCATCGTCGCCCGCTCAACCTCCGGAGGCCCCCGAAGAGTAGCCTGATTTTGCGTTTCACCCAAACATTAGATATAATTGCCTTTTTCTTAACTTGCTACTGCCATGAACCTTATCTGCAATTATGACTCTTGATTCATGCTTAAATGCTATCCGCTTTATCTTTGCATACTTGTGTCTCTTGATTCATGCTTAAATGTTATCCGCTTTATCTTCGCATACTTGTGTCTGCTCCTGCTTTCTTTGCTACATCGCGTGTGTTACTGATCCTACTGCTTGACTTGAGTGCAAGAGTCTTGCCACGTCAAAGATCTTTCCTCTGGATAAGCTTTGCACCACGTTAGCTTTTGCTCTTCACGCCTTGATTCCTCACAAGAACCTGAAGAAAACAAAGTGGCGCCACTGCGGCCGATCGCGCTCCGACGCCCAAGTCAGTAGAGGAATCACCAAAAACTCAGAGAGAATATTTCAACTCAAGGAACCGTGCGTAGTGAATCTCAGTGTATGAAATGCGTTCTGAAAAGCGTACCTCATAAATCTGTTAAGTGTTCCTTATATACCTGAGCCTTTTCTCTCTCCTGACGGTTACACCTCTGGACGCGTGGCTCACATCCAGCTGTACACGTGTCACCATCTGAGCTAGGATAGCTTGAGCGTCATTTCTCTATTGCACCCAACCCTACACGTGTCGTCATCTGGATTGGAGTAACAGGTAGCATCCAACCCTACACGTATCGTCATCTGGGGCTTCCACAACTTGAGCGTCACTTCTACTCTTCTCGCCATTCGACTAAGTTATCCACAAAGGGACTAACTCGGTGCACGACTTTCCTTGGAGCGCGACCCCTTAAGTGGCGAGTACCGGGTGCCACCACGCGCACCATCTCTGTGGTCTCGCCTGCCGCCATCACGATCTGTTTCACTTGCACACCATGCATGTTCTGGGGAACTGTTCCCTCGACCCGACCTCTGGCTAGGGTGTGATCATCTGATAACCTCATCCTCCGCTGCTACGTGACAAACATATCACTCGTCTTCCATACTTGTACCTCTTGGAAACCTTAAATAAGCTTTCCTGGTCGTTCGCCGATGTGCCCCTTTCGGCGTTGTGTAAACCACCTGATCTCCTGGCATTCCCCGACGATCTCTAACCACCTGATCTCCTAGTACTCACATACAACGATTGTGACGCAACTCTGGTGATCGCCGGTTACGCACATTAAAGATCGGAGAACGCCACTTCAGCGATCGGCGACTGTACTGACTTCCCGATTTACTTCCCTTCTGTCGGCCAGGTGTCCCGTTCAACATGCCTATATTGTCGCTTGCTGCCACGTCATCACACCCGATGACCTGATCGGTACAGTTACCTTCAACACTCCCCTTCATCGCGTTCGACTTTAACCCTTTAGGTAGCACGTGACCCCCTCTCCTACTCTCCCCCTTCGAGTCGTGATGCGTACCCTTCCGTTATCTCTCCACCGGGAAACTTGCTTGCCCTTCGCATCTGCGAGGGATCTTCCTCATGAAAGCGTCGCTCACCGCGTCATTGCCTAAAGGCAAAGAAGGATTTGGTCTCTATTATGGCCTCAACATCGCTCAAAGGCGAAGAGGACTTATTTGTTCGTCTTTGGTGCCTCAACGTCGCTCAAGGGCGAGGAGGGCTTATCTCACCTGTACTGGGTGTCCACACTCAAGGAGGGACCTGCTCTGGGGCCAACTATTCATACTTGAGGAGGGGGCATCCCGAAGGAATCCCTTAACCCCTGCTCAAGGACTAAGCGCCCGGGTTTTTATCTTATGTCTTACATCTGATACCGGGGCCAGCTGTTCATACTTGAGGAGGGGGCGTCCCGAAGGAATCTCTCAACCCCTGATCAAGGACTGGGCACCCGGAATTTAACTTGTACTGATATCTGGTACCGGGGCTAGCTGTTCATACTTGAGGAGGGGGCGTCCCGAAGGAATCCTTTAGCCCCTGCTCAAGGACTAGGCTCCCGGATTTTAACTTATGCTAGACATACTTGTTATCTTGCTCTGAATTTGACCTCTGCTTGTTTATCTGGCGACGACACCAACCTGGCGACAACCGACTATGTTGACTTCTTGGCCACCCGCCTTTCTCTTGCCCACATCATCACACCCGATGACCTGATCGGTACACAAGCCCCCCAGTCTTAAGCTGTGATTTGTCCAGCGAAAAGACTAAGAAGTTGAATTTTTGGCGACCTACGTGGCTTTAACATATCTGTTGTGCGATCACCTGATAACTTGGTTGGTTTTCACTCAACCCGATTAACTTAGCACAAACTGATGCTTAATTCTCTGGAAATCAAATTCACTTGAACAAATGGTTAGTCTATAGCAATAACATTTGACACGAAATCACTTACTGAGCAGTAGGCGTGGGTCATTCTTAGTATCTGAAATCTCGCTTGCCTGATCTGCCAAGTAACATGTGTATTTCTAGGTTATCGCCTAAAACTTTGCCGACCTGGTTCTCGCCGTGTAATCTTCTTTCTATTTCAATCTCAAAGCCCTAGGCTTTCGGCGACGCCATTTTCCTTTTAACTGAAACATCTTTGCTTGACTGGAAGGAGAGCTAGCTTTCGGATCTCCCTCTACCTTCCCTGAGTCTTTAGAACAATGATTCAAATGGTGAGGTGTCCTCTACGAACCTTCCCCAGCCATCCCTTAACTTCTTTTCAACTGGTCTTACTAGGTCAATATTGATGTTTCACTCAAGGGAAAAGGCGTCTTCTATCAACCTTCCTTTCCCATACTTAAGATCATTAACACCCCTGACTTTTCAGTTTCATCTTGCCTGAACTCACTCGAGGGTGAGAAGGACTTTCCCTGATGCCTCAACTTGCCCAGGGGTTACATCGCCTCCTCTGATGGAGATCAAGCTCAAGAGGACATGGAGGCCAATCAACAAGATCAAGAAGAGGTAGTGGCACAAATGGAGGACGCCCATGGAGGTCAAAGCCCACCTCAAAGGATTACAAGAAGCATGTTCAAAGCTTTAGGATCTAGGGGACATTTATTTTCTCTTTTTGTAATTTCTTTAGTTGAAGGTGCTTAGAGGGAAACATTAGAAACCTCTTTTGTTATAGCATCTTTTAGGCTTTAGTTAGGAGCTTTAGGAGGGGGGGTGTATTAGTAGATAGGTGTAGAAGTAGAATAGGAGGTGCCAAAGTGAAGGAAGAGGTCACACCTTCCTCATGCATGGTTATAGGTGCCGGTTTTAAATAGGTTTAGGAGGGAATTTTGAATTCTCTTAGCTTTGATTTTCAGCACCTTAGGATAAAAATAGAGGTGCTCTCTTTGTATTTTTCAGATTTGATTTTATCTAAAGAAACTATACTCAAAATTGGAGTGAGCATTGGAGAGCTTTTGAGCCTTCTTCTCTTGTCTTATCTTGAAGGATCATGGTTTCCTCAAGTGGCGGCTTGCACACTCATCTAGGAGCATCCATACTTCTAGTGGCGTGATCATCCAACCTTTCTTCCATCTTCATGAGCATTCTCTTCTCCTTCCTTTCTTCTCTTGTTAATTTCCTTGTCTTAGCTTGTTTCCTAGTTGTTTTGGTTTGACAATTTCAGCTTGTTAATGAGTAGCTATGGTTCATTTGTGTTCTTGGCTGTTCTTCTTCTTTTCTTCTTCAATTCCAGCATTTTGATTCGGTACCTTGCTGTTTTTTGTTTTGTTAATTAGTGTTTTTGCCTTTCCTCCTTTTCTTTTGGTTCAATTTGACAATATGTGGAACATCCAAATGAGTTTGGGATTTGGTACTAGTTTTTGGTGAGTTCTTGTCTTAGAACATTGATCCAACTCTAAGAAAAGTGCCTAAATAATGTCCAGTTCAAGGTGATTCCTAAGAATGTCAAGAATCATTCTCTATATGGCTAGTGGAATCACATCATGTGGTATCATGAGTCTTAGGTTCTTCTTGTTTAATTGTTGAGTTGTGTGCACTTTAATTTCAAGAGCTCTTTAATTTTCTTGCAATTTAAGTTTCTGTTTTAGGTATTAATTGAGTTTTCTTGCTGTTTTTCTTTTGTTACACCAAGTGCTTGTGAAAAGGTTTATGGCACTCATTATTCATATGAGTATGGTTGCTCTTTTGGAATGGCATTCTCCTTCCTAGAGTTTACCTTAAGCTTCCTTTCACTTGTTGTTACTTTTTGTCATATGTCTTTTAATTTTGTAATCATGTCAAGTTTTGTCTTAGTCATGTTATTCCATAATTGTCATTACTTCTAGTAGTACTTTTATTGTTTTTTATTGTTTCTTGCTTTAGTGTCATATAATTTTCTGAATTGATATTGATCCTTTGTGCATTTTCTTTTTAGAATTGAGTTCATACTTGTATTCTAGACCTATACAAGTTCCAATACATCATTTTCCTTTATGTCTTTGCTAGTTCATAATTCTGTTTTTTATTCCTATTAGGATTCCTCTGTTTCTAAAAAAAAGTGCTTACTGTTTTTCCTTATTGAAATTGATTTACTCACTGGAAAATTCTGAAATTCTGGACTTGTGATATTCAAAGTGTTGGAAAAGAGTAGAAAAAAGAATCATTCAAAAATTCAAAGTACACAAAAAATGATAAATAAAATAAAAAAAGTGTACAATTCTGCCGAAAAGAATACGGTAATCTGGCAGCGATTTTAAAAAATTTATCTCAATTAATTGGCTTACTGTTTTTAATTGATTCCAGTGCCATTATTGAGTTAACATCTTGAAGTTTCTGTGGTTTAAATTTCTTATTCCAGTTCGCTCTACATCATTCCAGTTAAATCAGTGAATATCAAGCACAGTTTGCATTAAAAAAAAAAAATTCCAGTAGCTAAATTTTTGTTTTCTTCATCTACTCTAGTGCTTTTCCTTAAGTATTCTTTTGTGTGCCTACTTTTCTCATTGAGTTCTTTATTTTCTTGATTGTCTTTCATTCTTACTCTTTGAGTTTGTCTTACATATAGTTTTCCTTTTGCAATTACCTTTCCTTGCTTATACCTTTTCTTGTTTGTCTTTATTGTTTCATTGGTTTTGTGGTGGTTGCTTTTGAGATTGGTGTGCTTGCTTTGACATCTTTCATTTGAGGATTCCAAGGCCTCAAGATCAGATTGGTGCAAGGACATTATTTCTTTGAGAGCGACCTATTTTTTCTGCCTCATTTCACTTCGGCATTTTGGCTTAAAACACTCACTGTTTTTGCTAATTTTTGTTTCTTAACTTGTTTGCTGTTTTTGTGTGTTTGCTGTTTTTTTATTTCCAAAATGGCTGGATTTTCAAGTGATGCATCATACAAGCAGAATTCTCCTTCCAAAGCTTCAATCCTTGGTGAATTACATGAAGCTCAAAGAACCATTAGACGGTTGGAGGAGAAATTGCAAAAGATGGAGGTGCAACAAGCTAGACCATCTCCTTCAATTCATGATGAGCATCATAGACCTTCAACAAGAGTTTCTTCCAATGATTTTGGCCGTGAAGATGAGCATAGGAGAAGGAGAACTCCACCCCAAGTCCATGGACAAAGACATCATCACCAAGGGGAAAGAACTCACTACGGCAATGGCTTCTATCATGATGCAAAGTCTAGGCTTCCTTCGGTCAAGCTACCTTGTTTTAATGGCTCTAGTGATCCTAATGTATATTTAGATTGGGAGGCTAAGTGTGAACAAATATTTGAGATCCATGAGATCCAAGATGAGCATAAGCTTAAGCTAGCCACCCTAGAGTTTAGTGATTATGCCATGAAATGGTGGCATGGAATTGTAAAGGACATTATCTATCACAAGGGTCCTCCCGTGGACTCTTGGAACTCTTTAAAGGATCATATGCGCACTAGGTTTGTGCCCCCACATTTTAGGAAAGACCTCATGTTGAGACTCCAACGGTTTCAACAAGGCACGCTAAATGTGGATGAATATTATAAGGAGCTTGAGACGCTTGTGCTTAAAATTGAATTAGAAGAAAGTGAGGAAGCTATGATTTCTAGGTTTGTGAGTGGTCTTAGGAAGGATATTCAAGACATTGTTGAGTTACAAGAGTATTCATCATTGGGCTCTTTAGTTCATCTTGCAATGAAGGTGGAAGCCCAACTTGCTAAGTAAAACTCTTTCAAAAATGCTTCCAATGATGGATACTACTCCAAGTCTTGGAGAAACAAAAATTCTTTTTCTAAACATCCTTCCAAAGATTCTTCTTTCAAACCCAAGGAAACTAAGCCATCTACTTCTAGACCTAAGTCTCCCACTAGAACATTCAATACTAAATGCTTTAAATGTATGGGTTATGGTCATATAGCTGCAAATTGTCCTTCCAAACGGAGTATGTACATGCATGAGGGCATTGTAGTTAGTGAGCATGATTCGGATTCTCCTAAGCATTCATTGCATTCTCATGCATCTAGTGAGGAAGAGAGCGAATGTCCACATGAAGGGGACTTGTTAGTTGTGAGAAGACTTCTTGGACAAGTTTCACAACCTTTTGATGAAAGTCAAAGGGAAAATATTTTCCATACAAGATGTCTTATTCAAAACAACATTTGTTCCTTGATAGTGGATGGGGGTAGTTGTGCAAATGTGGCTAGTACAAGAGTAGTAGATAAGCTTGGATTGCCTATTATCTCTCATACAAAGCCCTACAAATTACAATGGCTTAGTGAAGTAGGAGAAATAATTGTTAATAAACAAGTCCTCATCCATTTCTCCATTGGAAAATACAAAGATGAGGTATTATGTGATGTTGTGCCCATGGAAGCCACTCATGTTCTTTTGGGAAGGCCTTGGCAATTTGATAGAAAAGTTTTACATGATGGTTTTACCAACAAACTATCTTTTGAATTCCATGGTCACAAGGTTACTTTAAAATCTCTCTCTCCAAGAGAAGTCCATGAGGACCAAGTTATCATGAAGAAAAAGAGGGAGAGTGAAAAAGATAAAAAAGATAAATGTTCCTTCCGGTTGACCTGGGACGTCTTCGTGCGCGACCTCAACCGTCAGCTAGGGACTCCTTCCCACTGGTTACCTGTGGATTCCTGCAAAGAAGGACAAAAGGGCGCCCTAGCGGCCGTTTGCACTCCGACGCTCAAGTCAGCCAGCAAGAAACACCAAAGACTATGCACCTCCGTGTCGGAGCACCGCGTATGGCACTCTGAAGGTGGTAAAGAGGAAACTGTGTCTAGTGTATATTTTCTCCTTCTGGCCAAAATCCTTCCCTAGTCCCTTGTCCAAAACCTCAAGGCTCGAGCAAGCAACTAGAGTGTTTCTGGAAAATTAGCCAAAAGTTCCAACCCTGTTTCCAACATTCTCGGCGCTATTTAAACTGCCCAAGCATTTAAAGCGCCTTAAAGCGCTTTTAATCATAAAATGTAACGCACTTAATTAACGCGTCTAATTAGAAAACGTAGCGCATTTAAGACGTTGAAACGCTTGGGAGCCTTTATAGTACCTTAAACGCTCGAAACAGAAACTATATTGAATGACTTTAATTACCTGGTACCTGACTAAATGGTGTTTCTATTCTGACCTGGCTGTCGTACACGTGGAGGGCCTCACAGCGCCGTGACCCCATCTGGGGACGTTTCTGCCCATCTGGGGACGTTTCTACGTGTGAGTCCTCCTGCTTGGGAGTGCTACTGCGCAAGGGGTGACTTTTTGGGTGCCAACTCATGCCCCCAATCATCTAGTCACTCACTTTGAGAGCGTATCTGCCTTCCTCTCGTACCCTGCACCTGGTTGCCCTGGGCGTGACCCTCCCCTTGAGTCGTATCTGTCCCAAAGGCGTCTCTGAGGCGGCAGGGGTACTTCACGAGTCAGGCTGCCCTACACTGGTGCTATCACTATGGCCTTGAAGCCACCTTTTCCTTCTCTTTATCACTACCCCGGATTATCGGGACCTGAGGCCTTCCCACGGCATCGCTCCCTCCATGGTCTTTCCTACCCATGGGTATCGGGAACCACACTGTGATTGCCTTGCCTTAGCGATATTTGATCTTGGCGACGCCCTGGTTGGGCGACGCCTTCACCTAGGCGACGCTGGAACTTGGCGTCTCTTCACCTAGGCGACGCCTTGTGTTGACTTTGACTTCAGGCGTTGACTTTGACCTTGACTTTGTCAACGCCCGGATACGGGACGGTACAATAAAAAATATAAGAGTTCTAAGCCTACACTCCTTGTGTCTAAGCGTGACATTGAAAGGGAAATAGTGGCTCATCATCCTCTTTTCTTAGCCATCCCTAGAACTCTTAGAGTATAATCACTTGTTGATAGTCCTCATTGCTTGGAAAATTTGGTAGAAGAGTTCCAAGATGTGTTTCAAGATCCTCCAAATGGACTTCCACCTTTGAGAGGGATTGAACACCAAATTGATTTGATACTGGGCTCTTCTTTACCAAATCGTCCAGCATATAGGACCAATCCAAGTGAAACCAAGGAAATTCGCCAACAAGTTGAGGCTTTGATTGAGAAAGGGTGGGTGCAAGATAGCATGAGTCCTTGTGCTATGCCTATCATCTTAGTGCCAAAAAAGGATGGCACATGGCGAATGTGTTCGGATTGTAGGGCCATCAATAACATAACAATTAAGTATAGGCATCCTATACCTAGACTAGATGATTTGTTGGATGAATTACATGGTTCCAAAATCTTTTCAAAGATTGATCGCAAAAGCGGCTACAATCAAATCCGTATCAAACCGGGTGATGAATGGAAGACGACTTTTAAGACCAACTTTGATTTATATGAGTGGTTAGTCATGCCTTTTGGCCTAACTAATGCACCAAGTACTTTCATGCGCCTCATGCATCATGTTCTTAGACCTTTCATTGGTAAGTTTGTTGTTGTTTACTTTGATGACATTCTCATTTATAGCTTATTTTTTAATGACCATAGGTTGCATGTTAGGCAAGTTTTAGAAACCCTTAGGAAGGAACATTTGTATGCTAACCTTGCTAAATGTATGTTTGCTCTTGATCATATAGAATTCCTAGGGTTTGTTGTAAGTTGTAAAGGGGTCCATGTGGACAAAACAAAGGTGGTGGCCATTCAAAATTGGCCTACACCGAAATCTTTAAATGAGGTTCGAAGTTTTCATGGACTTGCTTCTTTCTATAGAAGATTTGTCCCAAACTTTGGTACCATTGCCGCACCACTCAATGACATAGTGAAAAAGGATGTGGTCTTTCATTGGGGAGAAGCACAACAAAATGCTTTTGACACTTTGAAAGAAAAATTGACTAATGCTCCCATCTTGGCCCTTCCTAATTTCACTAAGACATTTGAGATTGAGGGTGATGCTTCAAGCATAGGTATTGGGGTTGTTCTCCTTCAAGAGGGCCACCCCATAGCCTATTTTAGTGAGAAATTGAAGGGAAGTCATCTCAATTATTCCACCTATGATAAGGAATTATATGCACTTGTTAGGGCTTTGTTTACTTAGCAACACTATCTTTTTCCCAAAGAGTTTGTGATACATAGTGATCATGAATCTCTTAAATATTTGAAAAGCCAAAACAAACTTAACAAGAGGCATGCTAAGTGGGTGGAATTCATTGAGCAATTTCCTTATGTGATCAAACACAAGCAAGGCAAAGTAAATATTGTGGCGGATGCTCTTTCTAGAAGATACACTTTGCTAAATCTTTTAACCTCTCAATATCTTGGTTTTGATCACATTAAGGAACTTTATCATGATGACCTTGATTTTTCTCTCATCTATCAAGAGTGTCTTAAGGGAGGACACAAAGACTTTTTCATTCAAGATGGCTTTCTTTTTAAAGGAAAACGTCTTTGTGTTCCTCAATGCTCTATTAGATTATCTCTTGTTAGAGAAGCTCATGAGGGGGGTTTAATGGGACATTTTGGGGTTGCTAAAACTTTGGATGTGTTGCATGAACATTTCTTTTGGCCTCATATGCATAAACATGTTCATAGTTTGTGTGATAAATGCACAGCTTGCCGCAAAGCTAAGTCTAAAATGCATCCCCATGGTCTATATACTCCTCTTCCTATCCCTTCAATGCCTTGGGTAGATATATCTATGGATTTCATCTTAGGCTTACCCAAGACATCAAAGGGAAAGGACTCCATTTTTGTGGTAGTGGATCGTTTTTCAAAGATGGCTCACTTTATTCCTTGCCACAAAGTGGATGATGCATGCCACATTGCAAACATCTTCTTCCAAGAAGTGGTTCGCTTACATGGGATTCCTAGGTCTATAGTGTCCGATAGAGATCCTAAATTCTTGAGTCACTTTTGGAAGACCTTGTGGGGCAAGCTTGGGACTAAGCTTTTATTTTCTACCACTTGCCAGCCACAAACTGATGGTCAAACCGAGGTGGTGAATAGAACTTTAGGACAACTATTAAGATGTTTTATTTCGGGGAATCCTAGAGTGTGGGAGAATTTACTACCCCATGTTGAGTTTGCATATAATCGTGTAGTAAATTCTACCACCTCACATTCTCCTTTTGAGGTGGTCTATGGGTTTAATCCCCTAACACCTCTTGATCTTCTTCCTATTCCCCTTCTTGGAGATGTCTTGTGCAAAGATGGGGATGAAAAGGCTACTTTTGTGAAAACTTTGCATAAAGACATCAAGAAGAGAATTGAGAAGAAGGTTGGCAAGTATGCTGAACTTGCCAATAAAAGGAGAAAAGCATTGTTGTTTGATGAGGGCGATTGGGTTTGGCTTCACTTGAGGAAGGATCGTTTTCCTACTCAAAGGAAGTCCAAACTAATGCCTCGAGGGGATGGACCTTTCCAAGTCCTCAAGAGGATTAATGACAATGCTTATGAGTTAGATATGCCTGATACATTCTTAGGTAGTCATACTTTTAATGTCAGCGATCTAACTCCTTTTTCTGTAGGTCTCCAGAATTCGTGGTCGAATTCTCTCCAACTCGGGGAGTATGATGGAGATCAAGCTCAAGAGGACATGGAGGCCAATCAACAAGATCAAGAAGAGGTAGTGACACAAATGGAGGACGCCCATGGAGGTCAAAGCCCACCTCAAAGGATTACAAGAAGCATGTTCAAAGCTTTAGGAGCTAGGGGACATTTATTTTCTCTTTTTGTAATTTCTTTAGTTGAAGGTGCTTAGAGGGAAACATTAGAAACCTCTTTTGTTATAGCATCTTTTAGGCTTTAGTTAGGAGCTTTAGGAGGGGGGTGTATTAGTAGATAGGTGTAGGAGTAGAATAGTGTTGAAGATGGTTGCTGCCCCTTCAAGATTGTATTTGATGAAGACTTATATGTAGTGTTTGATGAAGACTTGTATGTACTTTTCATGTAATTTTGCTTTGCTTTAAGTATGTCTTAGTTAGTGCTTAGAGGTTGTCTAAGAGTAGCTTTTTGCTGGGTAACTCACCTCATAACCACTGGCCATGTGTTAAGAACAAGCATAAGTTTTCTTAAACTGTTTTTCACATGTTTTACACAAAAACACGTTTACTGCATAAAAATAAATCTGTTCTTTTCTAAATAAACAGATTCATTTTCTTCACTGATGCCTTGGCTAAAGTCTTGTAAAAATTTGATTTTGTGCATCAGGTATTTTGACTAAGTCTCCTTTTGTTCAAAACGACTGAGTTTCAAATAGTTAAACTTTCTCTGTTTTCATTTTGAAAAATAAATCTGTTTATCTGTCAATGAATAGATTCTTTTTGCCTCTGGTGCCATGTCAAGCTTAAACGTTTTTCAGTTTTGTCTCAGCACCAGAATGGTTGACTAAGTCTCCTATCTTAACAGATTCTCTAACTGCTTTTGAAAATAAATCAGTTCATTTTATTTTCAATCTGTTCATTTTATAACAGCTTTAACTGTTTTTCAAAATTCTGTTATAAGCTGGCTTTCTATAAAATGCAAACTTGTTTTCTGAGTTAAACAACGATTAAAACAGTTCATACATTTGCAAAAACAAGTTTTGACAGCAGAGAGTTAAGTGTTTTCAAAGGATTAGCATTTGTTCTTCAAAGATTTCAAAAATCACAAAGTGCTTGTTCTTGGTTTGGTTCCAAAAGCTTGGTGTGAGGTGCAACTACTGTTCTAGCAATCTTGCCTACTGGTTTAAGGCAGATCTGTGTATCCTCAATCAGGTGTAGTCGTTTCACATCTCTTTCTTGTAATAGTTTGGTTGAACACTCTTCTTGATAGGTGTTCTTGAAGAGTGGGTGTGTGTGTATGCTGAAATAGGTTTTTTTCAGCAAGAGTACCTAAGTTCTTGTAGGTTTCAAGAACAGTGGGAATTGTACTTGATTGTACTGTGTGTTAGTGATTTCCACCTGTTGTTGGTGAAGACTGGATGTAGCTCAGGTTGAGTGAACCAGTATAATTGCTTGTGTTCATTCTCTCTCTCTGCAATTTCGTTTCTGCATAATTGATAAAACAACAAAGAAATAAATCTGTTCAATTGAAAATAAATCGGTTCTTTCTGGGCACTGTGCATACTGTTCTTGGTTTCTGAAAAAGTTGTTTCAATCTGATAAGAACATATATAATCTGCTAAAAACCATTGGAACAGATTGACTGTGATAGGCTGCTCAAGAAACTGTCAATGCTATTAGTTGAACCTTAAACAATTGCTTAAAGTTGAAGCTTGCTGTTTTGTGATTCATTGTTCTTAATTTCTGGAAAATTTCTTGACATCAAGAAGAACACTCATAATCTGTTAAAAGTCACTGGAACAGCTTGTTTGCAAAGGTCACTCAATAAACTAGCATGCTATCAATTGAACCTTAATCACTTGCTTGAAATTGAAGCTTGCTGTTTTTGTGTTTTCACTGTGTTTTCAAATCTGATATCTGTGTGTGTGTTGCTGGAAATTCTCACTGCATAGTCTTGTGATTAACCTTGCAGTGTTAAAAGCGTTTCAAACAGAAAAACAGTGCTGAAATAAATCTGTTCATTTTCACATAAATCGATTTATTTTCTGTAAAACTAGGTTAAACACTGTTTCTGCGAAGAAGTTTTAAAAGGTCAATTCACCCCCCCTCTTGAACTTTGGCACTATTAAACCCAACAAATAGGAGGTGCCAAAGTGAAGGAAGAGGTCACACCTTCGTCATGCATGGTTTTAGGCGCCGGTTTTAAATAGGTTTAGGAGGGAATTTTTAATTCTCTTAGCTTTGATTTTCAGCACCTTAGGCTATAAATAGAGGTGCTCTCTTTGTATTTTTCAGATTTGATTTTATCTAAAGAAACTATACTCAAAATTGGAGTGAGCATTGGAGAGCTTTTGAGCCTTCTTCTCTTGTCTTATCTTGAAGGATCATGGTTTCCTCAAGTGGCGGCTTGCACACTCATCTAGGAGCATCCATACTTCTAGTGGCGTGATCATCCAACCTTTCTTCCATCTTCATGAGCATTCTCTTCTCCTTCCTTTCTTCTCTTGTTAATTTCCTTGTCTTAGCTTGTTTCCTAGTTGTTTTGGTTCGGCAATTTCAGCTTGTTAATGAGTAGCTATGGTTCATTTGTGTTCTTGGCTTTTCTTCATCTTTTCTTCTTCAATTCCAGCATTTTGATTCGGTACCTTGCTGTTTTTTGTTTTGTTAATTAGTGTTTTTGCCTTTCCTCCTTTTCTTTTGGTTCAATTTGACAATATGTGGAACATCCAAATGAGTTTGGGATTTGGTACTAGTTTTTGGTGAGTTCTTGTCTTAGAACATTGATCCAACTCTAAGAAAAGTGCCTAAATAATGTCCAGCTCAAGGTGATTCCTAAGAATGTCAAGAATCATTCTCTATATGGCTAGTGGAATCACATCATCCTCCCCTGGATGCACTGAGGACTTTCAAACTTGCCTCAACTTGCTTACGCAAAGAGGTCTTGTAATATGTTCTTGCCTGTACTCGCTCAAGGCGAGGAGGTCTTTTCAATCTCTTCTCGCCTACGCTCGCTCACGGCGAGGAGGACTTTTTAATCTTTTCTCGCCTACACTCTCTCACGGCGAGGAGGAATTTTTAACCTCTTCTCGCCGGAAGGCAATGAGAACTTTAGAAAACTTTATACTTGTGCCTCCGATCGCCATGTGGCGATGAGGACTTGAAACTTAACTTTCACCTCCGATCGCCAGGTGGCGATGAGGGTTTGAAACTTTATGCTTTCAAACTTTGCACTGAATGTGTGCAATCTAAATTCGCTGTTGCCTTGAAACTACACAAGGGCGATAAAGTCTCGTTCCGAAAACTTAAAAAATGATGAGCATGCAAACTTAATGAACTTGGAAACTTTGATAAACTTCGAAACCTTCTTTATTGGGTGGCCTCGTTAAAAACCCTCCTCAGGTAAAAAAGAGTGCCCCCTTGAAAAACTGTTTTGACTGAAACATCTTAAACTGTTCGAGTTAATTGCTACTAACAATGCTTTAACTGTAATAAAACTTGAGATGGGTGGCATTCCAAGTGCGAGGAATCGCCCCTCCTTCCATTTCTCCAAGCGATAGGCGCCAATTTGTTCTTCATCTCATACTGGTGGACCTTCCTCATCACCAGGTCGCCATCTCTGAATTGCGTTGGCCTTATTCTAGAATTGTACTTGCGTTCAACTCTTCTCTTCACTGCTTCGGCCTTCACCTGTGCTTCCTCCCTGACCTCATCCAGCAAATCCAAGTTCATCCTCCTTTCTTCGTTCGAGTCTTCTGCCACGAAGTTTTGGAATCTCAACGAGCTTTCCTGGGTTTCAACTTGAATCATAGCATCACACCCATACACCAAGCTAAACGGGGTTTCATGGGTTCCCGATTGCTCGTGGTGTGATATGCCCATACTTTGCGGGGAACTTCCTCAGCCCAAAACCCCTTGGCCTTCTCCAACCTCCTCTTCAAGCCTCTAAGCAAAACACGATTGGCTGACTCCACTTGCCCATTCGTTTGTGGATGCTCCATCGAAGCAAACATCTGCTGTATTCCAACATCCCCACACAGCTTCATCAATAGGTGACTCGCAAATTGAGTCCCATTATCTGACACCAAACGCTTGGGCACACCAAAACGACACACAATATTCTTCCACACGAAACTCTGAATCTTGTGCGTGGTGATCTGGGCTACTGGTTCTGCTTCAATCCACTTTGTGAAGTACTCGATCGCCACAACCAAATACTTCATTTGCCTGATCGCCAACGGAAAGGGTCCCAGAATATCGATTCCCCACGTGTGGAACGTCCAGGGGCTGTAAATCGACTTTAGCTCCTCTGGAGGCGCCTTGTGTCAATCGGCGTGCTGCTGGCATTGCTTGCAACGCTGGGCATATTTCTTGCAATCTTCCCTCATTGTGGGCCAGTAGTAACCCGCATGGAGGGTTCTTGTTGCCAAAGCTTGACCCCCGATGTGGCTCCCAAAGATCCCCTCGTGGAGCTCAGCCATGATTCTCACGCACTTTTCTCCGTGTACACATACCAGAAGAGGGTGCGTAAACCCAAACCTGTACAACTCGCCATCGGTGAGGGTGAACCTGCTGGAGTTCTTCTTTATCTTTCTGGCCTCTGTCGAGTCCATTGGGAGCACGCCATCCGCCATGTAGCGCTGGTAGGGCGTCATCCATGTATCTGGCTCATGGATAGCGCAAACTTGCGTCATCTCTGTCACTCCCGCTGGATGTGCCCTAACTCTTGGCTTCCTCAAACTCTCTTGAGTCAAGGATCTATGACTCCTCGTCGTCCTTTCCATTGACCTGCATACTTGAAGAACCTGGTGATCTGCCAGAAACGCTCGAGGTGTCTTCAGAGTTTCTTGTATAACGGTCCTCTGCCTGCCCCCCTTGCCTGAACTGGCGAGCTTGGCCAGCAAGTCAGCTCGGGCATTCTGCTCTCTTGGCACGTGCACCACTTCAAACAAGACAAAGGACCTCTTTAATTCTTGCACGTACTCCAGGTAAGCCGTCATCTGCGGATCTTTGGCCTGAAACTCGCGGGTTACCTAGCCAGTGACCAACAACGAATCACTCTTGGCCATCAGCACCTTTGCTCCCATCTCCTTTGCCAACAAAATACCAGCGATCAAAGCCTCATACTCCGCCTGATTATTGTTGGCTTTAAAGGCAAACCTCAGAGATTGCTCTATCAACACGCCGTTGGGTCCTTCCAAAATGACCCCAGCCCCGCTACCCAGCTGGTTAGACGACCCATCCACCGAGAGTACCCAACGAAAATCATCCCCGGCGCTCTGCACTGCTTCAGAAGATAGTTCGACCACAAAGTCAGCGAAGATTTGCCCCTTGATCAATCCTCGGGGCTCATACCTGATGTCGAATTCCGACAACTCCACCGCCCATTTCACCATCCTCCCAGCTACATCCGGCTTTTTCAAAACCTTTTGGATGGGTAAGTCAGTCATTACCAACACCGTAAAGCTCTGGAAGTAATGGTGCAACCTCCTCGCCGAAAACACAACCGCCAGCGCCGCTTTTTCTAAGGCCTGATATCTCACTTCCAGGACCTGCAACACCTTGCTAACAAAATAAATGGGCTACTGGGCTTAATCTTGATCCTGGACGAGCACCGCACTTATCGCTCTCTCAGTTATGGCAAAATATAACCTGAGGGGCGTTGCCACTTGAGGTTTGCACAGAACCGGCGGGCTTGCCAAGTACTCTTTGAGCTTCACAAAAGCTTCTTCACACTCCTTCGTCCAGACAAACCTGTTATTCCTCTTCAAGCATTGGAAGTACGGGTGGCCCTTCTCTCCACTGGCGGATACGAATCGAGACAGGGCGGCCATCCGGCGCGTGAGCTGCTGCACCTCCTTTACAGTGGTAGGACTCCTCATCGCCCGAACGGCGGCACATTTGTCGGGATTTGCCTCGATTCTCCTCTCCGACAAGAGAAATCCCAGAAATTTCCTAGCCTCCACACCGAAAATACACTTCTCAGGATTCAGTTTCAGCTTATACCTGGCTATTGTGACGAACAACTCTTCCAGATCCGTGACGTGCCTGCTCTTTTCCAGAGATGTTACGACCATGTCGTCGGCATACGCTTGCACATTCCTCCCGAGCATAGGGACGAGCATCTTGTCCATTAGCCTCTGGTACGTGGCCCCCGCATTCTTCAGCCCGGAGGGCATCACCTTGTAGCAATAACACGACCTTTCTGTCATGAAAGCAGTCTTTTCCTCATCCCTGGGATGCATCTCAATCTGGTTGTATTCTGAGAAGGCATCCAAGAAGCTGAGCAACTTACACCCTGACGCACTGTCCACCAGGGCATCTATACTTGGCAAAGGATAAGAATCCTTTGGACAGGCTTTATTCAGATCCGTAAAGTCAACACACATCCGCCATTTCCCGCTGCTCTTCTTGACCAGAACGACGTTGGCGAGCCATTCTGGATATTGGATCTCCCTGATATAGCATGCTGCAAGGAGTTTCTGCGCCTTGTCCTTGATCGCCTGCCTCTTCTATTCGTTGAACTTTCTCCTTCTCTGGCAGATTGGCCTGACCTGGGGATCCATTGCTAAACGATGACACAAAAAATTGGGGTCAATCCCCGGCATGTCTGAAGCAGACCATGCAAACGCGTCCAGGTGCCTACTTATTACCTTGGCGATCTGGTCTTGCATCTCGCCGTCTAAGGTTTTCCCCAGTTTAAACGTCTTGCCGTTGATCTTCTTCTCAAGCCACTCCTCGACTGGCTGAGGCCTCTTTTCGCTGGCGATCAGCGCTCTCATAATACCTGACTCCCTGCCGATCTCCGGGAAGTTTCTCTCTTCCTCCACCCGAGCGGCGCTCTCGGATCTCGCCTCGACATCCTCCATCATCACATCGCCCTCGGCGGCCACCTCCAACGTTGTATCCACAATTTGCTGGTTTCCCTACTCAGGCTCCACACTAGGGGGCGACGTTGTGGTTACGTGGCACACCGATCTCTTGTTCTTGAGGCTGTTTTCATAACACTTCTTCGCCTCCTTTTGGTCGAACGGATGGTGATAACCACCCCTTCTATTGATGGTAACTTGACCTTCATGTGCCTTGTTGAAGGCACAGCTCCTGTCCTGTTGAGTGTTGGCCTTCCCAACAGGATGTTGTATGCCGACGGAGCGTTCACAACGAGGTACCTGATCTTTTCTGTGCGCGAGGCCGACCCATCTATGAACGTCGTCCTTAACTCAATGTACCCCCTGACCTCCACTTGATCACCGGCAAAACCGTATAAGCAGCCCTCATATGGCCTCAGCTGGTCAGGGGACAACTGTAACTTTTCGAAAGTCGGCCAAAACATCACATCTGCCGAGCTTCCTTGATCGACCAGCACCCGGTGAACCATCCTCCCTGCCGTAACAAGCGAGACCACAATGGGATCATTGTCATGAGGCACAACATCCCTAAGATCTTGTTTGGTGAACGTGATGTCCACGTCGGGCGAGTGATCCTCAAAAGCCTTCACTGACATCACGGACCTTGCATACTTCTTCCGTTGATAGGCAGTGGGCCCCCCTCCTGAGAAGCCACCAGAAATGGTGTGAACCTCCCCATGGACTGGCATCTCGTGTGCCTGGCCTTCCTCTGGCACCGTCGTGGCCGCAGTTGTAGTAGACCCTGCGAGGTAGTCCTTTAAAAAGCCATTCTTCACGAGCTCATCCAACTGATAGCCCAACGCCAACCAGTTGTTAATATGGTGCCCGAATGCTTCGTGGAATTCACACCATGATTCCTTGTGAGGTCCCAGCACCTTGTCAGACTTTACTGGTGGCCTCAACCTGTCAGCTATGTTGGGCACAACGATGTGGTCTTTGAGTTCCACCACAAAGTTGTGCCTTAGTGGCCTCTTTCCCTCTCTCCTTCCTTCTGCTCGACCCCTAGGCTGGGTCCTCCTTGTCTCGTAGGTGCGCTTCCGGTCTGGGTTCCTTCTCTCTGTGGCAGCTTCGTGAACCCTAGCAGGTTGCGTGCGTATCTGCGCTCTCGGCCGTGCGGGTGCAGCAGTCGTGCACTTCTCGTATGCCTCGCCCTCTGAGGCAATGTGCTCTACCGCTTGTCACCTTACTTCAGCAAAAGTTTTGGGAAGGCTGCAGTTAAGCGATTTACTGAAAGACCCGGGATGCATCCCCTTCCTGAATGCGTACACGATCATGGGCTGTACCCACTTTTACCACTTGCGCTCCGAAGCGGCTTATGTATTCCTTTAGAGTTTCCCCTTGGTATTGCTTCACGTCGAAAAGGTCATACGAAACTGGGCTGGGGCCCTGTTGGCTAAATACTACTCTCTGAATAGTCGTGAGAGTTGTGCGAAAGACGTGATGTGACCCTCTGGGAGGCTGATGAACCAATCCATAGCCATCCCAGTCAAAGTGCTCATGAAGAGCTTGCACCTTACGGCATCAGAACCGCCAACCAACATCATCTGTGTGTGGAACGCAGTGAGGTGTGCCTCAGGATCCTCCATCCCTGTGAAGGTTACCTTGGGCCCCGTGAACGTGTTGGGGATCGCTGTCTCTAGGATCGCCTGTGAGAATGGTGTTTTGAATTCTCTAGGTGGGGAGGCAGCCTCAGGCTCGTCTACGTTGCGCCATCCACGGCGTAACTCCTCGTTGGCACGGTGGAGCTCATCGTTTCTCACCTGAGAAGCTGTGAGATCTGCCTGCATGCGCTCTTGCTCCGCTTTCAACGCTGCCATTTCTTCCTGCAGCCCTTGCATCATGCCCATGAGTTGTTGCATGGTCATCTCTTCACTCCTAGCGCGTGCAGGTCTGGTGGTCATGGCTTTCTGGAAACCCTCTTAACTTATCTGGGTTTTGAGAACTGGAACTGAAAAACGTGTGTGGAGGGATTGATGTTTTATATCTGCCCCACGGTGGGCGCCAATGTTCCCGCCAGTTGACCAGGGTCGTCTTCGTGCGTGGCTTGTCCTTACGAGCTATGGCACCTTCGTTCCGCTCCGTCTGTGAATACCTGAAAAGAAGTGAACAAAGGGGCGCCTTCGCGGCCGTTTGCACTCCGACGATCAAGTCAGCTAGCGAGAAACATCAAAAGGGACAAACCTCCGTATCGGAACACCGTGACTGGATGCTCTGAAGGTGGTCGAAAATACTGAGTAACTAATACTGTGTTGCCCTAATTGCCTTGTGCTCACAGTGGGTGCGCAGCGAAAACAACTAGGGTTTGTGCTCTGTGTAACTATGAGAATTAGGTCAAAACTCCCCCTTTCAAATGTCCCAAGGTCTCCTTTTATACACCTTTCGCATTTAAAATGCATTAAAGCGCATTGAAAGCGTATGAAAATATTCCTTGGAACGTTTGAATCTTAACTGAATCAACGCGTACCTTGGCAAACTTTCACTGAAACCTTTAATGAGCACGTGCGCATCGTCACGTGCCCTTCTGACTTGATCGTTATTCTGCGCAGAGGGTCCCACAGCGCCGCAACCCAACTTAGGGTTATTCCACTGTGTGAGCCCTCATTCCTCGAAGTGCTTCTGGCGCGTGGGGTGACTTTCTGGGTGCCAGCTCATGCGCCCCAATCGCTACCCTGGGGGTGTATCTACCTTTCTCTCGTATCATGCACGTGGTTCTCCCCTGGTCATGGCCCTCTCATGGGTCATATCTGTCCCAGGGTCTCCCAGTAGTGGCGTGGATATTTCACAAGTCAGGTTTACCCCCTACTGGTACTAGAACTTATGGCCTTGAAGCCACCTTTCTGTGTTACTGTTCTGAGCTATCAAGGTCCAAGGCTTCCTCGCGGTGTCGCCCCCTCCACGATCTTTCCTACCCATGGGCATCGGGGGGTAACACCATCGATATCTCCGCTTGGCTATGTCTTCTCTTGGCGACACCTTCTTTTGGCGACTGTTCTTCTTGGGCGATGTCTTTGCTTGGCGATGCCTCTCTTGGGCGATGCCTCTCTTAGGCGATGCCTCTCTTGGGAGATGCCTCTCTCGGGCGATGCCTCTCTTGGGCGATGCCTCTCTTGGGTGATGCCTCTCTCGGGCGATGCCTCTCTTGGGCGATGCGTCTCTCGGGAGATGCCTCTCTTGGGAGATGTCTTTCTTGGGTCCCACGAGGGGTCCTACCACATATTGGCTTTGACTTTTGGTCCACGCCCGGGGACGGGACGGTACAACTTTGATTTATGTAATAACTTTCATTTTGCTCGAACTGTTTGATATACATGTGTGTATATATATGCCTTCTAATTTTATCTGTTGTGCGATTACCTGGTATAACTGGCTGGAGTTTACTCAACCCAATGTACTTCGCACAAATTGGTACTTAATTCTCTGGAAATCACCTTAACTTCAACAAATTGTTAGTCTATAGCAATAACGTTTAACGCGAAATCACTTACTTGGCAGTAGGGGCGTAGGTCGATCTTAGCGTCTGAAATCTCGCTCGCCTGATCTGCCAAAGGATAAGCGTATTTCTAAGTTATCGCCCAAAACTTCGCTGATCTGGCTCTCGCCGTGTAATCCTCTTTCTTTTTCAATCTCAAAGCCATAGGCTTTCGGCGACGCCATTTTCCTTTTAACTGAAAACGTCACCTGCGGGGCCACCTCATGATTTCATCTTTACTCGTCTGGAAGAAGAGCTGCCTTTCGGATCTCCCTCTACCTTCCCCGAGTCTTTAACCTGAGATAGCTTAAGTCATTGTTCCCTCATCTGGGGGTAGAGCCGCCTTTCGGATCCTTCTCTACCTCCCTGAGTTTTAGAACAATGATTTAGGTGGTGAGGTGTCCTCTGCGAACCTTCCCCAGTCAACCTTTAACTTCTTTTTTAACTGGTCTTACTAGGTCAATATTGATGTTTCACTCAAGGGGAAAGGCGTTCTCATCAACCTTCCTTTCCCATACTTAAGATCATTAACAACCCTGACTTTTCAGCTTTATCTTGCCTGAACTCACTCGAGGGTGAGAAGGGCTTTTACTGATGCCTCAACTTGCCCAGGGGTTACATCTCCTCCTCCCCTGGATGCACTGAGGACTTTCAAACTTGCCTCGATTTGCTTACGCAAAGAGGTCTTGTGATCTGCTCTTGCCTGTACTCGCTCAAGCGAGGAGGACATTTTAATCTCTTCTCGATTGCGCTCACTCAAGGCGAGGAGGTCTTTTTAATCTCTTCTCGCCTGCGCTCGCTCAAGGCGAGGAGGTCTTTTAATCTCTTCTCGCCTGCGCTCTCTTAAGGCGAGGAGGTCTCTTAATCTCTTCTCGCCTGCGCTCGCTCAAGGTGAGGAGGTCTTTTTAATCTCTTCTCGCCGGATGGCGACGAGAACTTAAAGAACTTTATACTTGTGCCTCCGATCGCCAGGTGCGATGAGGACTTAGAAAACTTTAGCTTATACCCCGATCGCCAGCTGGCGATGAGGGTTTAAAACTTTATGCTTTAAAAATTTGCACTGAATGCATGCAATTTGAATTCGCCGTTGCTTCAAATTACACCAGGGCGACAAAGTCGAAAACTTAAAAAACAATAAGCATGCAAACTTAATAACTTGGAAACTTTGATAAATGATGTGAATGCAACAACAAGAATACATGATTCTTTGACATTCTTAGGAGCAACTTGAGTTGGTCATGAAATGGCACTTTACTTAGAATTGGATCAATGTTCTAATTCAAGAACTCACCAAGACTTTGCACCAAACCAAAGCTCATATGGAAGTCCATATATTGTCAAATGGAATCAAACAACAATAATGAAGAACAAAGAAAACAAAGCTGGAAACACAATTTTAAACGGTGCAAATGAAAGGAAACACTAAGAAATGCTAAACTACCGAATGGAATGGAGAGAAAAGGAAGAAGAAACACTTATGGAGTTTAACTTGCTGGATTTTGAGACTTGGAGAAGCATTCACGCCACTTGGAACCTTGCTCCAAGATAAGTGAAGGAGTGCCGCCACTTGAAGCTCACCATTGCTCACAAGATAAGGCAAAGGAAGAAGAAGACTCAAAACTCACAATTTCTCTCTAAATTTGAGTATAGTCTCTCTACTTCAAAATCAAAATCTGAATTTTACAAAGGCAAGCACCTTATTTATAGCCTAAGAGGTGCTGAAAAATAGGTGGGAAAATTCAAATGAAACTCATTTGAAATTCCCACCAAAAACAAGTCACATGGGAGGTGTGACCTTTTTCTACTATGACACCTCCTAAAAACTACACCTACACCCCCCTACTAAGTCTCATGAACAATGTGACTCTCTCTAATACATTCACACCTATTTATTTAATATCCACACCTCCTACAAGAGTCATTCAAATGATGCTCTTTCATTTAATGTTAGGCCTTGCCCCTCATGGTTTGGACTTGGGCTTCTTGGGCTTGGGCCTTCTTGGGCTTGGGCCTCATCTTTTGCAAAGACTAATAAGAAGAACTTTAAATGCTTTGGCCCTTGTCCATTTCTTCTATTGATAACATCTTTTTGATTCTCATCATACTCCCCAAGTTGGAGAGAATTCGTCCACGAATTCAGTACTCCAGCATAAAACAAAGTCAGTTTGCAATTAGATAAGAGAATACAAGAAGAAATAGGCAAACATGACTTAATACGTTGAAATGTTGGGAGTTCAGAAAAAGATGTCCTATACATAGCCCATGTTGGAAAAGATTGTTTAGAAATTATATTATTTGGAAAACTAGAAGGTATGAAAAAATCATCCTTAACATTCTTCATCCAATATGGTGTATAAGTAGGAACCTTGGGTAATGAACAAGACAAAGAAGAAGGATACCTTGTAGGCGTAGCACGAGTCAACAAAATTGAATTAGTTGAGAAGGTATTATGACTCGGTTTATCATGTACTTCATTTGTTTTTTCATTTTCTCTTTTAGTTTCTTTGGGATTGGTCCTATATGCAAGGCTATTTGGTAAAGAAACCCCGGGCATGAAGTCGATTTGGTGTTCAATCCCTCTTAGAGGTGGTAAGCCTTTAGGAGGATCTTGAAACATATCTTCATATTCTTTTACCAAATTGTCCAAACATGTGGGACTATCCTTAGCCGACTCACATTCAATAGTCCTAGGAATAGCTAAAAAAATAGGCTTTTGAGTAACTATTACCTGTTTAACTTGTTGTGTGGACATGAGAAGGCTTCTCTTGGAATTTTTTATATCATTTTCTTTCTCTCTCTTTTCTCTCATTTTAACTTGGTCCTCATAAACTTCCTTTGGAGAGAGAGACTTAAGAATGACTTTGTGCCCATAGAAGTTAAAATACATTTTGTTGGTAAAGCCATCATGAAAAACTTTTCTATCAAATTGCCATGGCCTACCTAAAAGAATATGTGTGGCTTCCATTGGGACAACATCACACAAGACCTCATCTTTATATTTACCAATAGAAAATGTAATGAGGGCTTGCTTGTTAACAACTATCTCACCTACCTCACTTAACCATTGTAACTTGTAGGGCTTGGCATGAGAGATGGTAGGTAATCCAAGTTTGTCTACCACTCTTGTGCTTGCCACATTAGCACAACTCCCCCCATCCACAATCAAAGAGCATACCCTATCATTAATAAGACACCTTGAATGAAAAATATTTTCTCTTTAAGTTTCATCAAAAGGTTTTAAAACTTGTCCAAGCATGTGTCTTATTACTAATAGGTCACCCTCATGTGGGCTCTCACTCTCACTCTCACTTGGGGATCTAGAAGGTGAGGAATGTCTAGAAGATTCGGTCTCATGCTCACTACCATCTACCCCATCATGCATATACATAGTTCGCTTAGAAGGGCAATTAGAAGCAATATGTCCATAGCTTAAGCATTTAAAACACTTCTTACTAGACGATTTAGGTGGTGATTTAGGCCTAGAAGTGGAGGTGGAAGGCTTAGAATCTCTAGGTTTGAAAGTAGAGTCCTTAGAAGGGATATTTGAAAAAGAGCTATTTTTATTTTTCCAAGAAGAGTGGTAGTAGTTATCCTTAGAAGAATTTTTGAAAGAATTTTTCCTTGCAAGTTGATTTTCAATTTTACTACCAAGGTGAACCACATTTTCCAAAGAAGAATATTATTGCAACTCTACCACGTCTTGAATGTCCCTTCGAAGGCCACTCACAAACCTAGCTATCTTAGCTTCCTCACTCTCATCCATATTAACTCGAATTAAAAGCGTGTCTAGTTGTTTAAAGTAATCATCCACACTTAGCGTGCCTTGATGAAACCGTTGGAGTTTCAACAATAGGTTTTTCCTAAAGTGTGGGGGTACGAATCTAGCGCATAAACAAGCTTTCAAATCGTTCTAAGAGACCACGGGCGGCCTCTTGTGTAGGTCAATGTCCATGAGATATTGATGCCACCATTGCATGGCATAGTCTAAAAATTCTAAAGATGCTAATCTAACCCTATGCTCATCTCTAAACCCATTTACATCAAAAATTTGCTCAACCTTAGCCTCCCATCCTAAGTACACATTAGGATCACTTTCACCACTGAAGCTAGGAAGTTTTACATTGGGTGAATAAGGGCCAGCCACATGTTGGCGCCTCTCTTCATGGTGATGGTGCCTTGGCCGTGCATTGTCTTCATAATAACCATGAGAAGAATGAGAATGCCTTGAAGAATGTCGAAGAGGAGGATGATGTCTTCTCTCCCAGTTTTGATGGACTTCCTCACGGCTTAACTCCAAGCTTTGGAGCCTTGCCTCCATTTGTCTTATCACATCAAGATAGTGAGCATTTGATTGCTTAGCATTCTTTAAGTCTTCGAATAGGGCTGCCTTTTGAGGTGAGCAAGGTTTGGAGGATTCTCCACTAGAAAAATGAGCCATCATCAAAAAATACAAAAAACAGAAACAAACAGTGAACGAAACTTGTTAGACAAATAAAGTGAGATATAGGTTGCTGGAAAAAAATGCCCAAGAAAGTACTCAAGCCACTCCAAGAAAGTATGTTGTCCTCAACCAAGCCTTTCTTGTAGAATGGAGGAGCTTCAAATGAAATAATGTCACAGCAAACCAACTTACTTAAGAACAAGTCTCCACACAACTTTAAGAAGAACAAAAAAGACAAACAAGAAAAGGTATAAACAAGAAAAGCTAAACCAAAAACAGAGAGCAATGTATGACAAACTAGAAAGAATATGAATGAAAGACAAGCAAGAAAATAAGGAACTCAATGAATAAAGAAGGCACACAAAAAGAGTCCTAAAGAAAAGTGCTAGAGTAGATTGAAGAAAACAAAAAACAGCTACTTGGAAAAAAAAAATTAAATGCAAACTGTGCTATGTTTACAGATTTAACTGGAATGATTGAAAGCAAGAAACAAGCCTAGACTCTAGATACCACATGATGTGAATGCAACAACAAGAATACATGATTCTTTGACATTCTTAGGAGCAACTTGAGTTGGTCATGAAATGGCACTTTACTTAGAATTGGATAAATGTTCTAATTCAAGAACTCACCAAGACTTTGCACCAAACCAAAGCTCATATGGAAGTCCATATATTGTTGATCCTGCCTATTGACCAGAACGCAAGAGCCTTGCCTCGTCAAAGGTAGCTTCCTCTGGATCGGCTTTGCGCCGTGTTAGCTTCCGTCCTTCACCTTGATTCACCTCAAGAACCTGCAAAAGACAGAACGGCGCCGCTGCGGCCGATCGCACTCCGACGCTCAAGTCAGCGACTGAACCACCAAAATACTAAGAGGAAAACTAAGAACTTCAGGAACCGTGCAATGTTCTCTCTCAGCGTACTCAAGTTCTCGCAAGCGTAAAAGAAGTATTCTAAAACGCGCGTACCTCAGAAGTTCGTTAGAATCTCTTATATACCTGTGCACTTTCTCTCTCCTGACAGTTACACATCTGGACACGTGGCTCGCATCCAGCTGTACATGTGTCACCATCTGGAGCATCCTTGACTTGAGCGTCACCTCTTACTCTTCAAGCTTTTAGACTAAGTTACTTATGCAGGAAGCAACTTAACGTATAATTGCCTTGGAGCGCGATCTCTTCTGCGTGGCGAGTACGGGTGTCTTCATATACACCTTCCCTGTGGTCTCGCCGGCCGCCATCATGATCTGCTTCACTTGCTTCATCGTGCATGCTCGGGTAAGCCGTTCCCCGACCTCAACCTCTGGCCAGCTAGGGAATGACCCTCTGACAACTTCATCCTCCGCTTCGAAAGCCTTTGAACAAGCTTTCCTGATCTTTCGGCGATGTCCTCCTTTCGGCGATCTCTGATCACTTGGTCGTCTGGGTTCGCATCCGGCGACTACGTCACAAACCTGGTGACCGCCGTTTTAGGTATGCTAGAGATCGGGGCACGCCAACTTAACGATTGGCGACTAAACGAGCCCCCCGACTTCCTTCCCTTCTGCCAGCCAGGTGTCCCGTTCAACACGCCAATATTATAGCTTGCTGCCACGTCATCACTTCCGACTACCTGGGCGGTACACAAGCCCCCCAGTCTTAAGCGAAGACTTGTCCAGCGAAAAGACTAAGAGGTCACATCACTGCCGATCTACGTGGCGCTGGAACGGAATTCCAAACGTTCGTACCTTCTGCTTTTCTGACGTTCCACCAAACCCCTTTTTCCAATCGCTCGACACGTGGCTTCATCAACGGTCATCTTCAGCTGTCGTTTGCGCTTCCGAAAACGTTCGAAAAACCCTTAAACCCTTTCATTTCCACTGTTTCATCATCTCTCTGCATTCTCAAACGCTCTAAGCTTTCTCTGCAAACCCACGACGCTCCTCAACTCCCTCAATCTCCAACCCCCTTGAACGCTCATCTGATCATCGAAAGGTACCTCTTTTACTTCTTCTGTTGATACTTGCTGCATTTTAACCGATTCGCATCATCCATTATCTGTCTGGTGCATACGCTGTGGGTTATTTCCTCTTCTTCTTCCTTCTCGTAACTTAGGGCTTCGTCTTCCATTACATTCATCACAATGAACTCTCGTTCGTTCGTTCTCCATTCTTCATCCACAATCGAGTCGATCTCTGTAACCTTTGTTCATCCTTTTTCCTTTTTCCTTTGCAGTTCCCGCGATGGCTCGTACGAAAACCACCGCAAATCCTCCTCCTTCATCACGAAACCCTCCACCCCAAGCGCATAGCTTACCACGAGCATCTGGTGCTCCTTCTTCCCAGGCTGAGAGGCCTGCAACCTCCCACCCCAATCTCGCTCAGGCAACTCCACCAGTCGCTGGAGGAGCCTCCGCTGCCACACAAGACTACAGGAAACTCTACCCGTGGGCCACCCCAACTTTGCTGAAGGAGACCTCTTCAGTAAACTCCGCGCTGGCGGTGCTACGGTTGAAGAAAGGGGACGAACCCAACCTCTCGTTCCACAAGGAGCATGACGACAAACTAGAGGTGCTGCCTTGCCCTCCCGACGTGCCAATCTGCGCGGACGACAAGGGGAACGATGGCGAGTTGTTCTGCTTCGTTTACACCACCCTATTCAAGAAGGTGAAACTCAGGTTACCCTTCACCCGTTTTGAACGAGAGCTACTAACCGAGCTCAACATTGCCGCTGCCCAGCTCCATCCCAACAGCTGGGCATTCATGCGGGCATTTCAGATCATGTGCGCGCACTTGGGACTACCGGCTTCGGTAGACGTTTTCCTTTTCTTGTTCGAGGCCAAGAATCCTGGAGACCGCCCCTGGGTGAGCTTAAACGGGATTGCTGGGAGATCGATCCTCTCAATTTTCCAGCAATCTTACAAAGACTGGAAAGGAAAGTTCGTCCAAGTGCGCCAAAACGACCAAGATCCCTCGCTGCTCGACGGCTTCCCCTTGTACTGGGTAAACAAGGGAAGCAAGGACTCCAAAGAAAACTTCAGAAGGCCAAGAAGTCCTGACAACATGGGCGAGCTGGATAAAGACCTTTGCCTTTTCTGGAAGAGGGTGGCTGATGCCCAGATCAACTTTCCTACTTCTTCAATAATCACCTTCGAATTCCTCGAGGACCAACTCGAGGCCTACATCGGTAAACCCCACCTCACCATCAAACTTACCAACTTAGCCTTTTTCTCCGTTATGTGCTGCTTGTGTTACTCCTGTACAGACATGCTTGTATCTTCTGCTTCTGTTTTAATTGCTCACCTATCTTTTGCCCTGTGCAGATAACATGCTGGGAAAAGGCAAAATGGCTGAATTGAGGGCGATCGCCCGAACTCACAAACTGGCAGCGGGCACCCAAACCGTACCAAACTCGGTAGTGGAGATCGCCGCTGCCAAGGGTAGATCGCCTCCTCGAGGCCCAGCTCCTTCAGAGACACTGCCCGCCCCTCAACGAAAAAAGCTCATCTTAAGGAAACCAAAGAGGAAAACTCTTTAAGTGGTCCAAGAAGATGAGGATGAGGATGATGAGGCAACTGAGGATGGCCTTGTCACCAGAAGGAAAAGGGTGGCACCTTCTTCATCACCCGCTCTCCCAACACCAACACCGCCCTCTTCCCCAGCTCCAACACCGCCTTCTCCCCCAGCTCCAACACCGCCGGTCCAAGCAACACCCTTGGCCGTCGCGCTTCCTACGGTTGAAGGCAACGAGCCCAACTTCATGGAGAACCCTCCTAGTGCCTCCACGCCGTTCGTATCTGCTGGAGAGGGTCCTCCTTCAACTGCCTCAATTGCTGAAGCCGCACCAGGTGGGGATGAAGGCGCTCACAACTCACCAATATTCATAACCGAGTCCCCCACTTCACCACCACGCCAGGAAGCCCCCCTTACTCAACCAATTCAAGAGGGTGGCAGTGAGAGTCAGCACCAGGCTCCTTCAGCACCTCCACCAACAGCAGCTGCAAGCCTTCCCCCTGTGGTCAAAGAAATCTAGGGGCCCTTCACGGCTAAACTCAAAATGATGGCAGAGGACCTTCCCTCAATCATATTGATCCTGCCTGTTGACCAAAACGCTGGAGCTTTGCCTCGTCAAACTTGGATCGACGTATGCGCTGTGTCAGCCTCCGTCCTTCACCGCGATCCACCTCAAGAACCTGCAAAAGACAAAACGGCGCCGCTGCGGCCGATCGCGCTCCGACGCCCAAGTCAGTGACTGAACCACCAATTACTTAAGAGTAAAACTCAAGAACTCTAAGGAACCGTGACCAGTTCTCTCTCAGTATACTCAAGAACTCGCAAGCGTAAAGAAGTAATCTAAACGCGTGCGTACCTTAGAAGTTCGTTGGAAACTCTTATATACCTGGGCACTTTCTCTCTCCTGGCAGTTACACATCTGGACACGTGGCTGGCATCCAGCTGTACACGTGCCTTCATCTGGAGCATCCTTGACTTGGGCGCTACTTCTGACTCTCCTTTGGCTAAGTTACTTATGCATGATACTACTCAATGCATAGTTGCCTTGGAGCGTGATCTCTTCTGAATTGGCGAGTTAGGGTGCCTTCGTACACACCTTCCCTGTGGTCTCGCCGGCCGCCTTCATGATCTGCACCACCTGTTTCACCGTGTATGCTCAAGTGCGCTATCTCCCGAGCTCGTTCTCTGGCCAGCTGGGAAATGACCATCTGCCTTCATCTTCGGCGATGTCCTTGTTTCGGCGATCTCTAACCACTAGGTCGCCTGGGTTCGCATCTGGCGACTCCATCTTCAACCCGGTGACCGCCGGTTCTGGTGTGATGGAGATCGGAGCACGCCAACTTAATAACTGGCGACTACACGAGCCCCCCGACTTCCTTCCCTTCTGCCAGTTGGGCGTCCCATCAACACGCCTATACAATAGCTTGATGCCACGTCATCACTTCCGACTACCAGGGCGGTATACAAGCCCCCCAATCTTAAGCGAAGACTTGTCCAGCAAAAAGACTAAAGGAGTCACGTCAATACCGATCTACGTGGCGCTGGCGCAGAATTCCAAACGGTTGTACTTTCTGCTTTCCTGACGCTCCACCAAACACTCTTCCAATCGCTCGACACGTGGCTTCATCAACGGTTACCTTTAATTGTCGTTTGCACTTCCAAAACCCATTCGAAAAACCCTTAAACCCATTTCACTTCTACTGTTCCATCACCTCTTTGCTTTTTGAAACGCTTCAAGCTTCTTCTGCAAAAACTCACGACGCTCTTCAACCTCCTGAATCCTCAACTTCCTTCATCGTTCTTCCGATCATAAAAAGGTACTCCCTTTACTTCTTCTGCTGTGTTTTCCTGCATTTTAACCGATTCGCATCATCCATTAACTGTCTGGTGCATACGCTGTGGGCTGTTTCTTCTGTTTCTCCCTTTTCGTAACTTAGGTCTTCGTCTTCGCTACAACGAACCTTCGTTCGTTCGTTTCTCACCCTTCTTTCACGATCGAGTTAGCCTCTGCGAGCCCTGCTCACCTTTCCTTTTCTTTTTCCTTTGCAGTTTCCGCGATGGCTCGAACAAAGACCACCGCGAATCCTCCTCCCTCGTCACGAAACCCTTCATCTCAAGCTCACAACCCACCACGAGCACCTGGTGCTTCTTCTTCCCAGGCTGAGAGGCCTGCAACCTCCCACCCTAACCTGGCTCAGGCTACCCCACCGGTCGCCGGAGGAGCCTCCATTCCTTCCCCAGACTTCAAAAAGCTATACCCATGGGCCAGCTCGGCACTGCTAAAAGAAACTTCTTCGATAAACTCTGAAACGGCGGTACTCCGACTAAGGAAAGGGGACCAGTCGGATCTTTCCTTTCACAAGGAGCACGATAGCAAGGTGACTGTGTTGCCTTGCCACCCTGAGGAGCCGATCTGTGCTGACGACAAAGCGAGCGGTGGCGAGTCGTTCTGCTTCCTCTACACAACGTTTTTCAAGAAGGTGAAGCTTCGACTTCCCTTCACTCGTTTCGAGCGAGAGCTGCTAACCGAGCTCGATATCGCCCCCGCCCAGCTTCACCCCAACAGCTGGGCGTTCGTAAGGGCGTTCCAGATCATGTGCGCACATCTGGGGCTGCCAGCGTCAGTGGATGTTTTCCTCTTCCTTTTTGAAGCCAAACACCCAGGAGATCGCCTCTGGGTGAGTCTGAACGGGATTGCTGGGAGGTCGATCCTTTCTATCTTCCAGCAATCTTATAAGGATTGGAAGGGGAAGTTCATTCAAATACTACCAGGATGCCTCGATGCTCGACGGGTTTCCCTTGTACTGGGTAAACAAGGGAAACAAGGACGCCAAGGGAAGCTTCAGGAGGCCAAGAAGTCCTGACAGCATGGGTGCTTTGGACAAGGATCTGTGCCTCTTCTGGAAGAGCGTGGCAGACGCCAATATCACCTTCCTCACCACTGCGCTCATCTCCTTCGAGTTCTTCGAAGATCAACTCGAAGTTCGCATAGGTTAGAGCTCACCTCAGTATCTAAGTCATTACTCTTGGCGATACTTCTGCTAACTGTTTCTGGGCGTCTTGTCTGTTGTGCACAAGACTTTGGTTTTATTTTCTGCACCACTTATCTGCTTTTGTTGCATACTGACTTATGTGTTTATCTTTCTCTCTGAGCTAACCCATGTACCTTTGTATTATGCAGATCGTATGTTGGGCAAGGGAAAACTGGCTGAACTGAGGGCGCTCGCCCGAGCCCATGGGTTGGCGTCGGGTTCCCAGACCGTGCCAAATTCAGTGGTGGAGATCGCCGCTGCCCAGGGCAGATCGCCCCCCAAAGGCCCATCTCCTTCCGAGGCCCAGCCCGCCCAACAACGCAAAAAGCTCATCCTCAGGAAACCAAAGAGGAAAACCCCTCAAGTGGTTCATGAGGATGAAGAAGAAGACGATGAGACGACTGAGGATGGCCTTATCACTAAGAGGAAGAGGGTGGCGCCTTCTTCACCACCTACTCCACCTCCTCCCCCAACATCAACACCACCTTCCACACCAACTCCACCTCCAACACTGCTTCCTCCCCCAGCTCCCACATCGCCAGTCCAAGCAGTTCCCCTGGCAGCTGCACTTCCTGTGGTTGAGGCTACCGAGCCCAACTTTATGGAGAACCCCCCGAGTGCCTCCACGCCCTATGTATCAGCTGGAGGGGGTCCTCCTTCAAACGCCTCAACCGCAGATGCTGCACCAGACGGGGATGAAGGTGCTCACAACTCGCCTATCATCATCACCGAATCCCCGACGTCGCCACCACGCCAAGAAGCTCCCATTCAACAACCAACTCAAGAAGGTGGTGGCGAGAACCAACAACAAGCTCCCCTGGTGCCCCCACGAGCAAACCTCTCCCTTGAGGTAAAAGGGTGTGGGAACCCTTCTCAGCGAAACTCAAGATGATGGCGGAGGACTTCCCCTCCATCATATCCAAAGCTGTGGAGAGTTCCAACAAGAAGCTCCAAGATGACATCTCCGTGCTCCAAGAGGAGAATCGCACAATAAGGATTGAGGCAGAGAAGTTATCCTGCAATCTCATGCTCGCGGAGATCGATCACTCCCGAGTGGAGGATGCTGTGAGCACCGAGCTTCGGGAGGCACGCAAGGAGGCCACCGATCTACGCCATAAGGTGCAGCTCTTAGCTCAAGAGAAGATCGAGCTGGAGAGCAAGCTGGTCCCCTATCGCGTCAAAGTGGCTGACCTGGAGGCGTTGATCAAAGCAGATGCTGCCAAGGTAAAAAACCTCGAGAAAAGGTCAGCAGATCGGGAGGTCTTTTTGGGCAAAGTCGAAAAGGAGAGAGACGACGCCATGGCTAAACTCGCCGAAGCCAACGAGGAAAATGAAAAGATCACCACAAAGCTGGCCCAGGCGCAGGCGGAATCCAAGAAGGTTACTGAAGACCTTCTTCTAGCTCGGGAGGGGGCTGAAGAACTGAAGCAGCAGAACGGGGGGCTAAAGAAACAGATTGAAGAACTTGAGCTGAGCTCCGCCCAGATTCTCGCTGCTGGATTCGATGCTGCCCGGGAACAATTCGCCTGCCTGTACCCTAACTTGGATCTCTCCATGGTGTCGCTGAACAACGAGGTGGTGGACGGGAAGGTTGTTCCTTCTGAAGACTAGCCGCTCGCTGCTTCCCTTCACCACTTACTCATCTGCCTCTCTCTTACCCAGTTTGCTTGTAATAAATTTTCCCTTTTCTGCTCATGTATCTTGAACTGATCATACTTTATTATAAAGTCTTTGTGCTTCTCCTTACAACTTCTCTGTCTGCCTTATCTCTCCTCGTATAATTCACTTCAACGAAATTAACTTAGTAACTTCGTAAGCGCAATTGTATACTATCCGCCTCGAACCATCAGTTTTCGAACAATACCACTCTAACAACTTGTAACCTCAAGGTAATGAACCTTAGCGTGAAATCGCTCTTCAAATAATGAACCTCAACCCAACTAATGGCTTAAGACACAGCTCATCTAATCTGCCTTATCAAAACGGGTCTTGACTTTCTCGCCATTGCTTGAATTTCTCCTGGTCGCCAAAGACTCTTGGCGATACCAGCTTCCTCTTGCCTTCACAACTTGGCCATTGTTCCTTTATCTGGGGGCAGAGGCGCCTCTCGGATCCTTCTCTACCTCACTGAGCTTCAGAACAAAAGACCGGGTGGCTAGGCGTTCTCTTCGAACCTACCTTAGCCACCCTCCAAACTTCTTCCACCCTTTACACCATACCTGAACTCGTTCGAGATGAGAAGGATTTTATCTTGCCTGAACTCGCTCATCGGCGAGAAGGTCTTTAACTCGCCTGAACTCGCTCATCGGCGAGAAGGTCTTTAACTCGCCTGAACTCGCTCTTCGGCGAGAAGGTCTTTAACTCGCCTGAACTTGCTCAACGACGAGAAGGTCTTTATCTCGTGCCTCCACATTGCCCTAGGGGTTACATCTTCTCTCCCCCAGAAACACTGAGGACTTTTTGCTGGTGCCTCTACATTGCCCTAGGGGTTACATCTTCTCTCCCCTAGAAACACTGAGGACTTTTTACTCTTCCTCGCCTGCACTCGCTCGACGGCGAGGAGGTCTTTATCTCGCCTCAGGACGCGCGAGGGCGTTGAGGTCTTTTAACTAGTGCCTCCGATCGCCGAAAGACAATGAGGACTTTAACTTTAACTGATGCCGCCAATCGCCGAAAGACGATGGGGACTTAGAAACTTTTTAGAAAGCATGCAATATAACTTCAACTTGCCTTAAATCACATATAAGTGACAAGGTCTTTCTTCAAACTTTCGGAAAACAACAAGCATGCAATCTAAAACACTTTAAACTTCGAAAACTCTTCTTTATTGGGCGGCCTCATTAAAAACCCTCCTTAGAGGAAAAAGAGTGCCCCCTCCAAACTGTTTTCACATTGTAAAGATCTTCGTGTTTGTTTTTACTTACAAAGTTCTTAACTGTAATATAACTTGAGGTGCGTGGCGTTCCAAGTGCGAGGAATCGCCCCTCCTTCCAATGTCTCTAAGCGGTAGGCGCCGTTCCCGAGCGCCTCGGTTATTCTGAACGGTCCCGTCCACTTAGGCGACAGCTTATTCTCCATCTCGTACTGGTGGGTCTTCCTCATCACCAGGTCGCCCTCTCTGAACTGTCTTGGCATCACCTTCGAGTTATATCTTCGTTCAATCCTTCTCTTCACCACCTCAGCTTTCAATCTCGCCTCCTCCCTGACCTCATCCAGCAAATCCAGATTCAGCCTTCTTTCCTCATTCGAGTCTTCCGCTACAAAGTTCTGGAATCTCGGCGAGCTCTCTTGGATTTCTACTGGAATCATTGCGTCGCATCCATAGACCAGGCTGAACGGGGTCTCATGGGTTCCTGACTGCTCGGTGGTGTGGTACGCCCAGACTATACGGGGTACCTCCTCAGCCCAACCTCCTTTAGCAACACCCGATTGGCTGACTCTACTTGGCCATTCGTCTGAGGGTGCTCGACGGATGCAAATACTTGTTGAATTCCCACCCCTTCGCACAGCTTCTTCAACAGGTGACTTGCAAACTGAGTCCCATTGTCCGACACCAGGCGCTTGGGCACACCAAACCGACACACAATGTTCTTCCACACGAAACCCTCGATCTTGTGTGCGGTGATCTGGGCCACTGGTTCTGCTTCGATCCACTTGGTGAAATATTCAATCGCCACCACCAAGTACTTCATCTGCCTGATCGCCAGCGGGAATGGTCCCAGGATGTCGATTCCCCATGTGTGAAACGGCCAAGGGCTGTAAATCGACTTCAACTCCTCGGGAGGCGCCTTGTGCCAATCGGCGTGCTGCTGGCATTGTTTGCAGCACTGCGCATACTTCTTGCAGTCTTCTCTCATTGTTGGCCAGTAGTAACCTGCACGGAGAGTCCTTGCGGCCAGAGCTCGACCCCCGACGTGGCTTCCGCATATCCCTTCATGGAGCTCTGCCATAATTCTTGTACATTTCTCGCCATGCACACATTCCAGGAGTGGGTGAGTGAACCCAAACCTATACAGCTCACCATCAATCATTGTGAACTTGCTAGAATTCTTCTTTATCTTCCTGGCCTCTGTCGGATCCAGCGGGAGAAGGCCATCCGCCAGGCATCGCTTGTACTGCGTTACCCAGGTGTCTGGCTCATGCGTAGCGCAGACCTGCGTCATGTTCACCCTCTCCCCCCGACATGCTCTTATTCTCGGCGATCTCAGGGTTTCTTGAGTCAAAGACCTGTGACTCCTTGCCGCTTTCTCCGTCGATTTGTTTATCTGAAGAACCAGGTGATCTGCCACAAATGCTCTCGGCGCCTTCAGAGTTTCTTGAATCACCGTCCTCTGCCTACCCCCCTTGCCCGAACTGGCGAGCTTGGCTAGCAAGTCAGCTCGAGCATTCTGCTCCCTGGGCACATGCACTACTTCAAAGGAGACAAAGGAACTCTTCAATTCTTGTACATACTCCAGGTAAGCCGCCATTTGTGGATCTTTAGCCTGGAACTCGCCTGTTACTTGTCCCGTGACTAACAGCGAGTCACTCTTAGCCATCAGTACCCTAGCTTCCATCTCCTTGGCCAGCAAGATACCGGCGATCAGCGCCTCATATTCTGCTTGATTGTTGCTGGCCTTGAAGGAAAACCTCAAAGATTGTTCGATCAGCACGCCGTTGGGTCCCTCCAAGATTACTCCAGCACCGCTACCTTGCTGGTTCGACGATCCGTCCACTAAAAGCACCAAACGGAAGTCATTCCCTTCAACTCGTGTCGCTTCAGACGAGAGCTCGACCACGAAGTCTGCGAAGATCTGCCCCTTGATCGGACCTCGGGGCTCATACTTAATATCAAACTTCGACAGCTCCACTGCCCACTTCACCATCCTTCCCGCAACATCGGGCTTCTTCAAGACCTTCTGGATGGGCAGGTCGGTCATCACCAGTATCGTGAAGCTATGGAAATAGTGGCGTAAGCTCCTTGCCGAAAAGACTACTGCCAGTGCAGCCTTCTCCAGGGCCTGATATCTCGTTTCGGGGCCCTGCAGCACCTTACTAACAAAATAAATAGGCTTTTGAGCCTGATCTTGGTCCTGGGCGAGCACCGCACTCACCGCCCTCTCAGTTACAGCAAAATACAACCTGAGAGGGGTTCCCACCAGCGGTTTGCACAAAACCGGCGGGCTCGCCAGATACTCCTTAAGCTTGACGAAGGCTTCTTCACACTCCTTCGTCCAGGCAAACTTGTTATTCCGCCTTAAACACCGGAAATATGGATGACCCTTCTCTCCGCTAGCCGACACGAAGCGAGACAGGGCGGCCATCCGACCTGTAAGCTGTTGTACTTCCTTCACAGTGGCCGGGCTCCTCATCGCCAAGATGGCGGCACATTTATCAGGGTTAGCTTGTATTCCTCTCTCAGTTAAGAGGAAACCCAAGAACTTTCCAGCCTCCACGCCAAAGATGCACTTCTCGGGATTCAGCTTCAACCTAAACTTGGCGATCGTAGTGAACAACTCCTCCAAGTCCGCAACGTGCTTGCTTTTCTCTGGCGAGGTCACGACCATGTCATCCACGTACGCTTGCACATTCCTTCCCAGCATTGGTGCAAGTACTCGATCCATCAACCTCTGTTACGTGGCCCCCGCGTTCTTCAGCCCAAAAGGCATCACCTTGTAACAGTAGCACGATCTCTCGGTCATGAAGGCAGTCTTCGCTTCATCCATGGGATGCATCTTGATCTGGTTATACCCCGAGAAGGCATCCAGGAAACTCAACAACTTACACCCTGCAGCACTGTCCACCAGGGCGTCTATGCTTGGCAAAGGATACGAATCCTTTGGGCAGGCCTTGTTCAGATCGGTGAAATCGACGCACATGCGCCATTTCCCATTGCTCTTCTTCACCAGCACGACGTTAGCCAGCCACTCAGGGTACTGGACTTCCCTGATATGGCCTGCAGCGAGGAGCTTCTGGGTTTCGTCTCTAATCGCCTGCCTCCTCTCCTCGTTGAATTTCCTTCTCCTCTGCCGCACTGGTCTCACCTGGTTGTCTATCGCCAAATGATGGCACAAGAAGTCGGGATCGATCCCGGGCATGTCCGAAGCGGACCATGCAAACGCATCCAGATGCCGCTCTATCACCTTGGCGATCTGGTCCTGGAGCTCAACCTCCAGATATCTTCCCAGCTTGAAGATCTTTCCTCCGATCTCTCTTTCGAGCCACTGCTCGGCGGGTTTTGGTTTGGTTTCTCTGGCGATCACCGCCCTGGCGATTGCCAGCTCCCTCGCTTCCTCAGGGCGATTCCTCGCCTCTTCTTCCTCTAGACCGGCGTTCCCCTCCCCTAGCTCAGCATCCACCATCACCACGTCACTTCCGGCAGTCTCTTCTATTACCATCGGTCTGGGCTTCATACCAGGAGGCGGGGTGGTTGTCACGTAACTCACCGACCTCTTGTTCTTCAGGCTATTCTCATAGCACTTCTTCGCTTCTTTCTGGTCGGACTTGATGGTGATCACCACCCCCTCCATAGACGGCAGCTTCACCTTCATGTGCCGGTTCGACGGTATAGCGCCTATTCTGTTAAGTGTGGGCCTTCCCAGCAGAATGTTGTATGCTGAAGGAGCGTTCACAACAAGGTACTTGATTTTCTCTGTTCTCGAACCCGCCTCATCTGTAAACGTAGTCCTCAACTCAATGTACCCCCTGACCTCCACCTGGTCACCAGCGAAACCATACAAACACCCTCCATAGGGCCTCAGCTGGTCAAGGGGTAGCTCCAACTGCGTGAAAGTCGGCCAGAACATCACGTCTGCCGAGCTTCCTTGGTCCACCAGAACCCTGTGGACCTTCCTTCCTGCTGTGATCAACGAGATGACTATGGGGTCGTTGTCATGAGGCACAACGTCCCGAAGATCTTGCTTTGTGAACGTAATGTCCACATCCGGCGAGTGGTCTTCAAACATATCCACCGTCATCACAGACCTCGCATACTTCTTCCTCTGTGACGCGGTGCATCCACCACCCGAGAAACCTCCTGCAATGGTGTGGATTTCCCCGTGGGTAGGCATCTCGTGCTGCTGAGCCTCACCACCTGCTAGTTGGGAGCTCGACGCGCCCCCCGTCCTTCTGTCCAGCAAGTAGTCGTTTAGGAACCCGCTCTTGACCAGATCGTCGAGCTGGTATCCTAAAGCCAAGCACGAATCCACGGTGTAGCCAAAGCCCTGGTGGAACTCATACCAGGCGTCTGGCTTTGGTCCCAGCACCTTTGTCACCCACCTTCTCGGGCGCTTTCAACCTAGCTGATATATTGGGAATGGCGATCAGGTCCGCCAATCCCATGACAAACTTGTGCTTTGGCGGGCGATTGTACTCCCGGCGTGCTGGTTGAGGGCGCCCTGGGCCCCTGCCCTTGTTCTTCCTTGGATCATAAGGATGGCGAGTCCTCTGATCCCTCCTGGCCGCCGCTGTCTCCAGCACCCTCTGTGGCTGGATCCTGGTCTGGGCACGTGGCCTAGCGGGAGCCACGCTTCCCCTCTTCTCGGCGACCTCACTCTCATCGGCGATGTGGGCCACCGCAAGTCGCCTGACCTCAGCAAACGTGGCGGGGTGAGCCCTGATCAATGCCTCGCAGAATGGTCCCGGCAGCACGCCCTTTTTGAACGCGTAGTGATGTGATTCCAATAGCCACATAGAACAAGATTCTTGACACTTTTAGGAATCACCTTGAGCTGGAAAATATAGAGGCACTTTCTTAGAAGTTGGATCATGGTTCTAAGTCAAGAACTCACCAATAACAAGTACCAAATCCCAAACTCATTTGGATGAACCAACTATTGTCAAATTGAATCAACAAAGGAATTTTAAAAAGAGAAGACCGAACAGAATTAAACCACAATCAATTGTACCGAACAGAATTAAGAAACAAAACAGAATATAGGTGCTGGAAATTGGAAGAACCGAAACTAAAAACAACTCAAAACACAAGGCAACATGAACAATTGAAGAAGAAGAAAGGAAAGAGAAGAGAATGCTCATGAAGATGGAAGAATGGTTGGATGATCACGCCACTAGAAGTATGGATGCTCCTAGATGAGTGTGCAAGCCGCCACTTGAGGAAACCATGGTCCTTCAAAATAAGACTAGAGTAGAAGCTCAAAAGCTCTCCAAATGCTCACTCCAATTTTGAGTATAGTTTCTTTAGATAAATTCAAATCTGAATTTTACAAAGGAAGCACCTCTATTTATAGCCTAAGGTGCTGAAAAATAGGTGGGAAATTTCAAATAAACTCATTTGAAATTCCCACCAAAAACAAGTCACATGGGAGGTGTGACCTTTTTCTACTATGACACCTCCCAAAAACTACACATACACCACTCTCCTAAGTCACATGGACAATGTGACTTTATTTTACATTTTCACACACCTTTATTTAATAACCACACCTCCTAAAACTATACAAGAGTATTTCAAAGCTTGGCCTTGCCCCTCATGGGATGGACTTGGGCTCTTTGGGCTTTGGCCTTCTTGGGCTTGGGCTTGGGCTTTGGGCTTGGGCCTCATCTTTATTTTATGTCTTTTTTTAATTTTGAGAAGACTAGAAGGAAGAACTTCAAATGTGAGGGTGGATGTCCTCTTCCTCCATTAATAAAAACCTCCTTTATTTGATTCTCATCATACTCCTCGAGTTGGAGAGAATTCGTCCACGAATTCTGAATCCCTGCATATAACAAAGTCAGTTTAGTTTTACAATTAAAAGTGGAAGAAAAATGTAAACATGACTTAGCATTTGTAAATAATGGGATTTCAGAAAAGGAGGTTCTATAAATCGACCAAGTTGGAAAAATTTGTTTGGGAATGATGTGATGTTTTGGAAAAAGACCTCTTAAATGGTGACAACCATTAGGAGGTATGAACAAATCATCCCTAACATTTTTTAACCAAGATGGTGGTGAAATAGGAACCTTGGGTAATGAAAAAGATAAGGAAGGAAAACACCTTGGAGGTGAAAGGATAAGACCCATGTCAACTTGGCCTTCTTTGTCTTTTTCTTGTTTACTTGTGGTAGGTGGGTGAGTTAGGTCTTGTTTTACCTTGTTGATCTTTAAGATTTGCTTTTGTGGACAATGAAGAGCTATGTGCCCAAAACCTAAACATTTAAAACATTTGATATTTGAAGTTTTGGTAGGTGACTTAGGAGTAGAAAGATTTGTAGTAGAAACTTTGTTTGGAAACATGGTTTGTTTGGAAAAATTGGAAGGAGAATCTTGAGTAAAAATTTTGTGGGCATCCTTCCTAGAAGAGTTGTAGAAATCATCATCATGAGTATTTTTGAAAGTTGATTTCAAAAGATAGGATTCCACCTTGATGGCTTGGCGAAACACTTTCTTTAAAGAAGAGTACTCATTTAATTCTATAAGTTCTCTAATATCTCTTCTCAAACCACGTACAAACCATTTTATCTTTGACTCTTCATTAGCATGCATATTCATTTTAGTCAAAGTTGTTTCAAAATCTTGAAAGTAGTCTTCTATCATCCTATGTCCTTGAGGAAGCCTTTGGAACTTCAACAAGTGTTCCTTCCTAGAAGGAGGAACAAACCTCGCGCGCATACACTCTTTCAAAGCATTCCAAGAAACCACGGGAGGTTTCTTGCGATATATAATGTCCATTACAATTTTATGCCACCATTCTTTGGCATAGCCCACAAAGGATGAAGAAACTATCCTAAGTTTATCGTCATCTTGGACCCTATACACATGAAAATAATGGTCAACCTTAGTCTCCCAATCTAAATACACATTAGGATCACTATCACCATTAAAACTAGGGACTTTTTTACAAGCAATGTTGAACACTTGGTGATATCTTTGGTCACGGTTATAGCTCTCTTCATGAGAATGATGGTGATGCCTCCTTCTTCTATGTTCTTCTTCACCAAGGACTGAAGCTTTGGAAGGAGAATGCTGTTTGTAAGATGCACCACTTGAATAGCCAGCCATTTTGCAAATAAAAAACAGCAAACACACAAAAACAGCAAACAAGTTAAGAAACAAAATTAGCAAAAACAGTGAGCTTGGCAATGAAACTGCCGAAGTGAAATGAGGCTGAAAAAAGAGATCACTCTCAAAGAAATAATGTTCTTGCACCAATCTGATCTTGAGGCCTTGGAATCCTCAAATGAAATATGTCAAAGCAAGCACACCAATCTTAAGAGCAAACCACCACAAAACCAAAGAAACAATAAAGACAAACAAGAAAAGGTATAAGCAAGGAAAGGTAATTGCAAAAGGAAAACTATATGTAAGACAAACTCAAAGAGTAAGAATGAAAGACAATCAAGAAAATAAAGAACTCAATGAGAAAAGTAGGCACACAAAAGAATACTTAAGGAAAAGTTCTAGAGTAGATGAAGAAAACAAAAAATTTAGCTACTGGAAAATTTTTTTTGTTATGCAAACTGTGTTTGATATTCACTGATTTAACTGGAACGTTGTAGAGCGAACTGGATTATGAAATTTATACCACAGAAACTTCAAGATGTTAACTCAAAAATCGCACTGGAATCAATTAAAAACAGTAAGCCAATTGAGAGAAATAAATTTTTTAAAATCACTGCCAGATTACCGTACCGCAAGTCGCCTGACCTCAGCAAACGTGGCGGGGTGAGCCCTGATCAATGCCTGGCAGAATGGTCCCGGCAGCACGCCCTTTTTGAACGCGTAGACCAGCATCTCTTCGTCTTTGGCTGGCGAGCGGACCATCTGCGCCCCAAAACGATTCAGGTAGTCCCTAAGGGACTCTCCCTGATACTGCCTTATGTCAAACAGATCATAAGACACCCTGGGCGGTGCCTTGTTCACGATGTACTGCTCGACGAAGATCTTTGAAAACTGTTGGAAGTTGGTTATGTGGCCCGTAGGCAGGCTCACGAACCATTCCAGCGCCGTTCCCTGGAGGGTGCTCACAAACATCTTGCAGTACACGGCGTCCGATCCTCCTGACAGCATCATCTGCGTATGGAACGTGGTGAGATGTGCCTCAGGATCCTCCACGCCGGTAAAAACAGCCTTCACAGGTACCACACTCGCAGGGATAGGCGTGTCGGTAATCGCCTGAGCGAAAGGCATAGGAAAAACGCGAGGCGGCGTTGACGGCGCGACCTCTTCAGCGACTGGACGCCCTCGCTGCTCCTGAAGAGCTTGACGCAGTTCTTCAGTCACTCTGCTAAGCTCATCATTCCTAGCCTGAGAGGCGATCAGGTCCTCGTGCATTCTCGCTTGCCCTACACGCGAGGCTTCCACATTCGCTTGCAACGAACGCATGATTTCCACCATCTGCGCCATAGTCATGGCGCCTTCAGCAGCAACGGGCGCAACTGGACTTGAACGGTTGCTTCTCATTTTTCTCATGAAAACTTGACAAATCACAGAGAGCAATGAACAACATCTTCTTCAGCGACGATCGATTCAGCGATCAATCGGTCAGAACATCGCGAAACTTCGAAAGAAACCTCAAGAACACAACGAACCTTCACAGAAACCCGCAACTCTACCAAAAACCAACGCTTCTTCCACGAAAATCCAAACGAGCAACAGAACTCAGATCTCACCGATCAAAACTCGCGTAAGCAGCAAAGAACTTCACCTCACCGAACAAAAACCCAAACGAACGGTGGCAAACGCGAAATTACCGAACAGAACCTAGATGAACAGCGGATAATGGTTGCACCAGCACACAACCACACAGAAACTGCAGAAACCTCCAAGAACTCACGCTGCGGATGGGAACAAGTTTTACACGGTCCCACGGTGGGCGCCTGATGATCCTGCCAGTTGACCAAAACGCTGGAGCTTTGCCTCGTCACACTTGGATCGACGTATGCGCCGTGTCAGCCTCCGTCCTTCACCGCGATCCACCTCAAGAACCTGCAAAAGACGAAACGGCGCCGTTGCGGCCGATCGCGCTCCGACGCCCAAGTCAGCGACTGAACCACCAATTACTTAAGAGTAAAACTCAAGAACTCTAAGGAACCGTGACCAGTTTTCTCTCAGTATACTCAAGAACTAGCAAGCGTAAAGAAGTAATCTAAACGCGTGCGTACCTTAGAAGTTCGTTGGAAACTCTTATATACCTGGGCACTTTCTCTCTCCTGGCAGTTACACATCTGGACACGTGGCTCGCATCCAGCTGTACACGTGCCTTCATCTGGAGCATCCTTGACTTGGGCGCTACTTCTGACTCCTTTAGCTAAGTTACTTATGCATGATACTACTCAGTGCATAGTTGCCTTGGAGCGTGATCTCTTCTGAATTGGCGAGTTAGGGTGCCTTCGTACACACCTTCCCTGTGGTCTCGCCGACCGCCTTCGTGATCTGCACCACCTGTTTCACCGTGTATGCTCAAGTGCGCTATCTCCCGAGCTTGTTCTCTGGCCAGCTGGGAGATGACCATCTGCCTTCATCTTCGGCGATGTCCTTGTTTCGACGATCTCTAACCACTAGGTCGCCTGGGTTCGCATCTGGCGACTCCATCTTCAACCCGGTGACCGCCGGTTCTGGTGTGATGGAGATCGGAGCACGCCAACTTAATAACTAGCGACTACACGAGCCCCCCGACTTCCTTCCCTTCTGCCAGCCAGGCGTCCCATCAACACGCCTATACAATAGCTTGATGCCACGTCATCACTTCCGACTACTAGGGCGGTACACATAACAAAGGCCGTGAAGAGCTCCAACAAAAAGCTTCAGGACGAGATCTCCACACTCCAGGAGGAGAATCCCCTGATAAGGATCGAGGCGGAGAAGCTGTCTTGCAATCTGATGATGGCAGAGATCGACCACTCAAGGGTGGAGGACGCCATGAATGCTGAGCTGAGGGTTGCATGCAAGGAGGCCTCCGATCTACGCCAGAAACTGCACCTCCTAGCTCAAGAGAAAATCGAGCTGGAGAGTAAGCAGGTTCCCTACAGGCTCAAGGTGGCCAACTTGGAGGCATCAATAAAAGCGGATGCAGCCAAAGTAGAGAACCTTGAAAAAAGGTCGGCTAATCGGGAGGTTCTCCTCGAAAAGGTCGAGAAGGAGAGGGATGACACCCTGGCTGAGCTCGCCGAAGCTAGAGAGGAAAACAGGAAAACTGTTGCAGAGCTGGCCCAGGCGCGGGATGAGGGCAAACAGGTTGCTGAAGACCTTGCTCAAGCTCATGGGGAAACTGAAGAACTGAAGAAACGAGTTGACGAGTTGAAGCAGCAAACCGAGGAGCTCAAGCAACAAACCGAAGAGCTCGAGCAAAGCTCCGCCCAAATCCTCGTCGCTGGGTTCGACGCCGCCCTGGAGCAAGTCGCTTGTCAGTACCCCGAGCTCGACCTCTCCATGGTGTCAATATGTAACGAAGTGGTGGACGGGAAGATCGTGCCTTCCGAAGATTAACCGCTTCCCTCCATCACTTATTTCTTGAGATTTATCTGCCTATTTCTTCTTGCACAATCTTTACTTGTAATTTTCTTTCCTTTGTGTTTGAACTGGTACAGCTGTTATTATAACTTCTTCCGCCTTTGCACATGGTTTCTCTGTTTACTTTGCTTTTCCTTGTAGAAACCGCTTAAACAAATTAACTTAGCGATTCTGCGGGCTCAACCGTTTACTCACTGCTTCAAACTCGAGCAAACTATCATTCTTACATCAATTCATCAACTGTTAACTCAAAGTAAAAACTTGAGCAACTCATTAACCTTCAAGCAACGACATTTAGCATACTTGCAAACTTTAAGGCAATTAACTACTTACTAGGCAACAGGCTTTAACTTAAACTGGTATTACAATACAGTTTACCTGATCTGCCTGGCAAGGTTAGCCTTTACTCCTGTCATCGCCTGGAATTCTTCTGATCGCCCTAGGGTTCTGGCGATGTAAGCTTTCTTTGCCTTCATAACTTGGCCATTGTTCCCTCATCTGGGGGTAGAGGCGCCTTTCGGTTCCTTCTCTACCTCCCTGGCTTTCAGAACAATAAGTCGGATAGCTAGGCGTTCTCTTTGAACCTACCTTAGCCATCCTTTAAACTTTTTCCACCCTCCACACCGTACCTGAACTCGTTCAAGACGAGAAGGATTTCATCTGGCTTGAACTCGCTCGACGGCGAGAAGGACTTTATCTTGCCTGAACTCGCTCGACGGCGAGAAGGACTTTCTCTCGCCTGCACTCGCTCAACGGCGAGGAGGACTTTCCTCTTTCTCGCCTGCGCTCGCTCAACGGCGAGGAGGACTTTTCTTGCCTGCACTTGCTCAAAGGCAAGGAAGACTTTCCTCTTTCTCGCCTGCGCTCGCTCAACGGCGAGGAGGACTTTTCTTGCCTGCACTTGCTCAAAGGCAAGGAGGACTTTATCTCTTCTTCATAACTTGATCATTGCTCCCTCATCTGGGGGTAGAGACGCCTTTCGGATCCTTCTCTATCGCCCTGAGTTTCAGAACAATGATCTAGTCTTACTGGGTCAATATTGATGTTTCGCTTAAAGGGGAAAAAGGAATTTTCCTTCCTTTCCCACCACTTAAGGTCACAAACACCCCTGACCTTTCAGCTCATCTTGCCTGAACTCGCTCAACGGCGAGAAGGACTTTATCTGGTGCCTCTACTTTGCCCAGGGATTACATCTCCTCTTCCCCGGATGCACTGAGGACTTTTTAATCTGTTCTCGCCTCAAACCGCGCGAGGGCGTTGGGGTCTTTAATCGTTACTGGTGCCTCTGATCGCCGAAAGACGATGAGGACTTTAAAACTTTAACTGTGTCGCCGATCGCCGAAAAGCGATGGGGACTTAAAAACTTTTTTAGAAAGCATGCAGCATAACTTCAAACTTGCCTTAAATCACGTACAAGTGATAAGGTCTTTTTCTAAAACTTTCGAAACAACAAGCATGCAATCTTAGAAACTTTAAACTTTGAAAACTCTTCTTTATTGGGTGGCCTCATTAAAAACCCTCCTTAGGGAAAAAAGAGTGCCCCCTTCTAACTGTTTTAACAGAAAGCTTGCAAATTTCTTCGTACTTGTTTTTACTTACAAAGCTTTAACTGTAATATAACTTGAGGTGTGTGGCGTTCCAAGTGCGAGGAATCGCCCCTCCTTCCAACGTCTCTAAGCGGTAGGCGCCATTCCCGAGCGCCTCGGTTATCCTGAACGGTCCTGTCCACTTAGGCGATAACTTGTTTTCCATCTCGTACTGGTGGGCCTTCCTCATCACCAGGTCGCCTTCTTTAAACTGCCTCGGCATCACCTTCGAGTTATATCTTCGTTCAATCCTCCTTTTCACTGCCTCAGCTTTTACTCTCGCCTCCTCTCTGACCTCATCCAGCAAATCCAGATTCAACCATCTTTCTTCATTCGAGTCTTCCGCTACAAAGTTCTGGAATCTCGGCGAGCTCTCCTGGATTTCCACTGGAATCATTGCGTCGCATCCATAGACCAGGCTAAACGGGGTCTCATGGGTTCCTGACTACTCGGTGGTGTGGTACGCCCAAACTATGCGGGGTACCTCCTCAGCCCACGATCCCTTGGCTTTCTCTAGCCTTCTCTTCAAGCCTCTTAGCAACACCCGATTGGCGGACTCTACTTGGCCATTTGTCTGAGGGTGCTTGACGGATGCAAATACTTGCTGAATTCCCACCTTTTCGCACAGCTTCTTCAATAGGTGACTTGCAAACTGAGTCCCGTTGTCTGACACCAGGCGCTTAGGCACACCAAACCGGCACACGATGTTCTTCCACACAAAGCTCTCAATCTTGTGTGCGGTGATCTGGGCTACTGGTTCTGCTTCGATCCACTTGGTGAAATATTCAATTGCCACCACCAAGTACTTCATCTGCCTGATCGCCAATGGGAAAGGTCCCAGAATGTTGATTCCCCACGTATGAAACGGCCAAGGGCTGTAAATCGACTTTAACTCTGCTGGAGGCGCTTTGTACCAATCGGCGTGCTGCTGACATTGCTTGCAACACTGTGCATACTTCTTGCAGTCCTCCCTCATTGTTGGCCAGTAGTAACCTGCACGGAGGGTTCTTGCAGCCAGAGCTCGACCCCCGACGTGACTTCCGCATATCCCTTCATGGAGCTCGGCCATAATTCTTATACATTTCTCTCCGTGCACACATTCCAGGAGTGGGTGTGTGAACCCAAACCTATACAACTCGCCATCAATCATTGTGAACTTGTTGGAGTTCTTCTTTATCTTCCTAGCCTCCATCGGATCCAGTGGGAGAAGGCCATCTGCCAGGCATCGCTGGTACTGTGTTATCCACGTGTCTGGCTCATGCGTAGCGCCGACCTGCGTCATGTTCACCCTCTCCCCCCGACATGCTCTTATTCTCGGCGATCTCAAGGTTTCCTGAGTCAAAGACCTGTGACTCCTCGCGCTTTCTCCGTTGACTTGCTTATTTGAAGAACCAGGTGGTCTGCCACAAACGCTCTAGGCGTCTTCAGAGTTTCTTGGATCACCGTCCTCTGCCTACCCCCCTTGCCCGAACTGGCGAGCTTAGCTAGCAAGTCTGCTCGGGCATTCTGCTCTCTGGGCACATGCACCACTTCAAAGGAGACAAAGGAAACCTTCAATTCCTGCACGTACGCTAAGTAAGCCGCCATTTGTGGATCCTTGGCCTGAAACTCGCCTGTTACTTGTCCCGTGACGAACAGCGAGTCACTCTTAGCCATCAACACCCTAGCTCCCATCTCCTTGGCCAGCAAGATTCCGGCGATCAGCGCCTCATATTCTGCTTGATTATTGCTGGCTTTGAAGGCAAACCTCAGGGACTGTTCTATCAGCACACCATTGGGCCCTTCCAGGATGACTCCAGCACCGCTACCCTGCTGGTTTGACGACCCGTCCACCGAGAGCACCCAACGAAAATCGTCCCCCTCAACTCATGCTGCTTCTGACGAGAGCTCGACCACAAAATCGGCGAAAATCTGCCCCTTGATCGGACCTCGGGGCTCATACTTGATGTCGAACTCCGACAGCTCCACCGCCCATTTCACCATCCTCCCAGCTACATCAGGCTTCTTCAGACCTTTCTGGATAGGCAAGTCGGTCATCACCAGTATTGTAAAACTGTGAAAATAGTGGCGCAACCTCCTCGCTGAAAATACCACAGCCAATGCAGCTTTCTCCAAGGCTTGATACCTCACCTCCGGGCCTTGCAACACCTTGCTGACGAAATAAATAGGCTTCTGAGCCTGGTCTTGGTCTTGGGCGAGCACCGCACTCAACGCCCTCTCAGTCACAACAAAATACAACCTGAGAGGGGTTCCCACCAACGGTTTGCACAAAACCGGCGGGCTCGCCAGGTACTCTTTAAGCTTGACGAAGGCATCTTCACACTCCTTCGTCCAGGCAAACTTATTGTTCCGCCTTAAACACTGAAAGTACGGATGGCCTTTCTCTCCGCTAGCCGATACGAAACGAGACAGAGCGGCCATCCGACCTGTAAGTTGCTGCACCTCCTTCACGGTAGCCGGGCTCCTCATCGCCAAGATGGCAGCACACTTATCAGGATTTGCCTCTATTCCTCTTTCAGTTAAGAGGAATCCCAAGAACTTCCCTACCTCCACGCCAAATATGCACTTCTCGGGGTTCAGCTTCAACCTGAACTTGGCGATTGTGGTGAACAACTCCTCCAGGTCCGCGACGTGCTTGCTCTTTTCTGGCGAGGTCACGACCATATCATCCACATACGCTTGCACATTCCTTCCCAGCATTTGTGCAAGTACCCTATCCATCAATCTTTGGTACGTGGCCCCCGCGTTCTTCAGCCCGAAGGGCATCACCTTGTAGCAGTAGCACGATCTCTCGGCCATGAAGGCGGTCTTCTCTTCATCCATGGGATGCATCTTTATCTGGTTGTACCCCGAGAAGGCGTCCAGGAAACTCAGCAACTTGCACCCTGCAGCACTGTCGACCAGGGCGTCTATGCTTGGCAAAGGATACGAATCCTTTGGGCAAGCCTTGTTCAGGTCAGTGAAGTCGATGCACATGCGCCACTTCCCATTGCTTTTCTTCACCAGCACGACATTGGCCAACCACTCAGGGTACTGGACTTCCCTGATATGGCCTGCAGCGAGGAGCTTCTATGTTTCATCCCTGATCGCCTGCCTTCTCTCCTCGTTAAACTTCCTTCTTCTCTATCGCACTGGTCTGACTTGGTTGTCCATTGCTAGATGGTGGCACAAGAAGTCGGGGTCGATTCCCGGCATGTCTGAAGCAGACCATGCAAAAGCATCCAGATGCCGCTCTATCACCTTGGCAATCTGGTCTTGGAGCTCAGCCTCCAAGGATCCTCCCAGCTTGAAGACCTTTCCCCTGATCTCCTTTTCGAGCCACTCCTCAACGGGTTTGGGTCTAGCTTCTCTGGCGATCACCGCCCTGGCGATTCCCAGTTCCCTCGCTTCCTCTGGGCGGTTCCTCGCCTCTTCTCCCCGATCGGCGTTCTCACCCTCAACCTCAGCATCCAGCATGGTGACATCGCCTCCGGCGGCCACCTCCATCACCGCATCAACAACTCGCCATTCTGTTGGCTTGGGCTTCACACCGGGAGGCGGCATCGTTGTGATGTAACTTACTGACCTCTTATTCTTGAGGCTATTCTCATAGCATTTCTTCGCTTCCTTCTGGTCAGATTTGATGGTGATCACCACCCCCTCCATCGACGGCAACTTCACCTTCATGTGCCTGGTTGAAGGCACAACGCCTATTCTGTTGAGTGTTGGTCTTCCCAACAGAATGTTATATGCTGAGGGAGCATTCACAACGAGGTACTTGATTTTCTCCGTCCTCGAGCCCGCCTCATCCGTGAATGTAGTTCTTAATTCTATGTACCTCCTGACCTCCACCTGATCGCCAGCAAACCCATACAAGCACATCTGCCGAGCTTCCTTGGTCCACCAGTACCCGGTGGACCTTCCTTCCCGCCGTGACAAGCGAGATAACTATGGGATCGTTGTCATGAGGCACAACGTCCCTGAGATCTTCTCTTGTGAACGTAATGTCCACATCTGGCGAGTGATCCTCGAACATGTCCACCGTCATCACAGACCTTGCATATTTCTTCCTCTGTGACGCGGTGCATCCACCACCCGAAAAACCCCCGGCGATGGTGTGGATCTCTCCATGAGTGGGCATCTCATGCTGCTGAGCCTCACCACCTGCCGGCTGGGAGCTCGACGCGCCCCCCGTCCTCCTGTCCAGCAGGTAATCATTCAAGAAACCGCTCTTGACCAGATCGTCGAGCTGGTATCCCAGTGCCAAACATGAATCAACGGTGTGACCAAAACTCTGGTGGAACTCGCACCAGGCGTCTGGTTTTGGTCCTAACACCTTGTCGCCCACCTTCTCAGGTGCCTTAAGCCTGGCTGCTATGTTAGGGATGGCGATCAGATCCGCCAATCCCATGACAAACTTATGCTTTGGCGGGCGATTGTACTCCCTGGGGCGCCCTGGGCCCCTGCCCTTGTTTTTCCTTGGATCATAAGGATGGCGAGTCCTTTGATCCCTCTTGGCCGCCGCTGTCTCCAGCACCCTCTGTGGCTGGATCCTGGTCTGGGCACGTGGCCTAGCAGGGGCCACGCTCCCTCTCTTCTCGGCGACCTCACTCTCATCGGCGATGTGGGCCACCGCAAGTCGCCTAACCTCAGCAAACGTGGCGGGGTGAGCCCTGATCAGCGCCTCACAGAAAGGTCCCGGCAGCACGCCCTTTTTGAAGGCGTATACCAGCATCTCCTCATCCTTGGCTGGCGAGCGGACCATCTGTGCTCCAAAGCGATTCAAGTAGTCCCTGAGGGACTCTCCCTGGTACTACCTTATGTCGAACAGGTCATAAGACACCCTGGGTGGCGCCTTGTTCACTATGTACTGCTCGACGAAAAGTTTCGAAAACTGCTGGAAATTGGTTATGTGACCGGTAGGCAGGCTCACAAACCATTCCAGCGTTGTTCCCTGGAGCGTGCTCACAAACATTTTGCAATATACAACATCTGAGCCTCCTGACAGCATCATCTGCGTGTGGAACGTGGTGAGATGTGCCTCAGGGTCCTCCACGCCGGTGAAAGTAGCCTTCACGGGTACCACGCTCGCAGGGATAGGCGTGTCTGTGATCGCCTGAGCAAACGGCATAGGGAAAACGTGAGGTGGCGACGACGGTGCGACCTCTTCAGCGACTGGGCGGCCTCTCTGCTCCTGAAGAGCTTGGCGCAACTCCTCAGTCACTTTGCTGAGCTCTTCATTCCTGGCCTGAGAGGCGACTAGGTCCTCATGCATCTTTGCCTGCTCCACGCGCGAGGCCTCCACATTCGCCTGCAGCGCACGCATGATCTCCATCATCTGCGCCATGGTCATGGTGCCTTCAGCAGAAACTGGCACAACTGGACTTGAACGGTGCTTCTCATCTTTCTCATGAAAACTCAGCAGACGCAAACGCAACTGGCACAACCTCCGCAAGCGCAACTGCAACAGCACGCCGGTAGATTCGGATGTCGAAAACTTCACGGAAACTCGCAACTTCACCACAAAACCACCGCTTCTCCAGCAAGCCCCCGATTCCCTAACCAGAAACGCAATCAAACGGAAAACGCACCGAACAACCGATTGAAAACCGAGCGAACAGCAAGAAACTCCAAGAAAACCAATCGAAAGCTTGAACGATCGGTGAAAAACCTTACACTACCGATTAAAACCCAAACAAACGGCAGAAACCTCGATTTCACCGAACAAAACTCGAACGAACGGTGGGAAACTCAAACTCACCGAACAAAAGCGTGAATGAACGGCGGAAAATGGTTGCACCAGCACACAACCACACAGAAAATGCAGAAACTCCAAGAACTCACGCTGTGGATGGGGACAGGTTTTACACGGCCCCACGGTGGGCGCCTAATGATCCTGCCTGTTGACCAGAACGCAAGAGCCTTGCCTCGTCAAAGGTAGCTTCCTCTGGATCGGCTTTGCACCGTGTTAGCTTCCGTCCTTCACCTTGATTCACCTCAAGAACCTGCAAAAGACAGAACGGCGCCGCTGCGGCCGATCGCACTCCGACGCTCAAGTCAGCGATTGAACCACCAAAATACTAAGAGGAAAACTAAGAACTTCAGGAACCGTGCAATGTTCTCTCTCAGCGTACTCAAGTTCTCGCAAGCATAAAAGAAGTATTCTAAAAGTTCGTTAGAATCTCTTATATACCTGTGCACTTTCTCTCTCCTGACAGTTACACATCTGGACACGTGGCTCGCATCCAGCTGTACATGTGTCACCATCTGGAGCATCCTTGACTTGAGCGTCACCTCTTACTCTTCAAGCTTTTCAACTAAGTTACTTATGCAGGAAGCAACTCAACGTATAACTGCCTTGGAGCACGATCTCTTCTGCGTGGCGAGTACGGGTGTCTTCATATACACCTTCCCTGTGGTCTCGCCGGCTGCCATCATGATCTGCTTCACTTGCTTCATCGTGCATGCTCGGGTAAGCCGTTCCCCGACCTCAACCTCTGGTCAGCTAGGGAATGACCCTCTGACAACTTCATCCTCCGCTTCGAAAGCCTTTGAACAAGCTTTCCTGATCTTTCGGCGATGTCCTCCTTTCGGCGATCTCTGATCACTTGGTCGTCTGGGTTCGCATTCGGCGACTACGTCACAAACCTGGTGACCGCCGTTTTAGGTATGCTAGAGATCAGGGCACGCCAACTTAACGATTGGCGACTAAACGAGCCCCCCGACTTCCTTCCCTTCTGCCAGCCAGGTGTCCCGTTCAACACGCCGATATTATAGCTTGCTGCCACGTCATCACTTCCGACTACCTGGGCGGTACAATTGTCAAATGGAATCAAACAACAATAATGAAGAACAAGAATGGAAAAACCGAACAGCAAAGGAAGGCTAAGCTACTGTACCGAACAGAACAAAGAAAACAAAGCTGGAAACACAATTTTAAACAGTGAAAATGAAAGGAAACACTAAGAAATGCTAAACTACCGAATGGAATGGAGACAAAAGGAAGAAGAAACACTTATGGAGTTTAACTTGCTGGATTTTGAGACTTGGAGAAGCATTCACGCCACTTGGAACCTTGCTCCAAGATAAGTGAAGGAGTGCCGCCACTTGAAGCTCACCATTGCTCACAAGATAAGGCAAAGGAAGAAGAAGACTCAAAACTCACAATTTCTCTCTAAATTTGAGTATAGTCTCTCTACTTCAAAATCCAAATCTGAATTTTACAAAGGCAAGCACCTTATTTATAGCCTAAGAGGTGCTGAAAATAGGTGGGAAAATTCAAATGAAACTCATTTGAAATTCCCACCAAAAACAAGTCACATGGGAGGTGTGACCTTTTTCTACTATGACACCTCCTAAAAACTACACCTACACCCCCTACTAAGTCACATGAACAATGTGACTCTCTCTAATGCATTCACACCTATTTATTTAATATCCACACCTCCTACAAGAGTCATTCAAATGATGCTCTTTTATTTAATGTTAGGCCTTGCCCCTCATGGTTTGGACTTGGGCTTCTTGGGCTTGGGCCTTCTTGGGCTTGGGCTTTGGGCTTGGGCCTCATCTTTTGCAAAGACTAATAAGAAGAACTTTAAATGCTTTGGCCCTTGTCCATTTCTTCTATTGATAACATCTTTTTGATTCTCATCAATAAACTTCGAAACTTTCTTTATTGGGTGGCCTCATTAAAAACCCTCCTTAGGAAAAAAGAGTGCCCCCTTGAAAAATTGTTTTAACTGAAACATCTTAAACTATTCAAGTTAATTTCTACTTACAATGTCTTAACTGTAATAAAACTTGAGATGGGTGGCGTTCCAAGTGCGAGGAATCGCCCCTCCTTCTAGCGTTTCCAAGCGGTAGGCGTCGTTCCCGAGCGCTTCGGTTATTCTAAACAGTCCTGTCCACTTGGGTGACAATTTGTTCTCCATCTCGTATTGGTGGGCCTTCCTCATCACCAGGGCACCATCTCTGAATTGCCTTGGCCTTATTTAGGAGTTGTACTTGCGTTCAACCCTTCTCTTTACTGCCTCAGCCTTCACCCGCGTTTCCTCCCTGACCTCATCTAGAAAATCCAAGTTCGTCCTCCTTTCTTCGTTCGAGTCTTCCGCCACGAAGTTTTGGAATCTCGGCGAGCTTTCCTGGGTTTCGACTGGAATCATCGCATCACACCCATACACCAAGCTAAACGGGGTTTCGTGGGTTCCCGATTGCTCAGTGGTATGGTACGCTCATACTATGCGGGGGACCTCTTCAGCCCAAGACCCTTTTTTCCTTCTCCAACCTCCTCTTCAACCCTCTCAACAAGACCCGGTTGGCTGACTCCACTTGCCCGTTTGTTTGTGGGAGCTCCACAAAAGCAAACACCTGCTGAATCCCAACATCCCCACACAGCTTCTTCAACAGGTGACTTGCAAACTGAGTCCCATTATCTGATACCAAACGCTTGGGCACACCAAATCGGCACACAATATTCTTCCACACGAAACTCTGAATCTTGTGCGCGGTGATCTGGGCTACTGGTTCTGCTTCAACCCACTCCGTGAAGTACTCAATCGCCACAACCAAATACTTCATCTGCCTGATCGCCAAAGGAAAAGGTCCCAGTATATTGATTCCCCACGTATGGAACGGCCAGGGGCTGTAAATTGACTTCAGCTCTTTTGGGGGCGCCTTGTGCCAATCGGCATGCTGCTGGCATTGCTTGCAACGCTGGGTATATTCCTTGCAATCTTCCCTCATTGTGGGCCAGTAGTAACCCGCACGGAGGGTTCTTGTTGCCAAGGCTCGACCCCCCATGTGACTCCCACAGATCCCCTCATGGAGCTCAACCACGATCCTCACGCACTTCTCTCCATATACGCATACTAAAAGAGGATGTGTGAACCCAAACCTATACAATTCGCCATCGATGAGGGTGAACCTGCTGGAGTTCTTCTTTATCTTTCTGGCTTCCGCCGAGTCCATTGGGAGCACGCCATCCGCCATGTAGCGCTGGTATGGCGTTATCCATGTATCTGGCTCATGGATAGCGCAAACTTGCGTCGTCTTCGTCTCCCCCCTGGGCGTGCTCTGACTCTTGGCGTCCTCGGAGTCTCCTGAGTCAAGGATCTATGACTCCTCATCGTTCCTTCCATTGACTTGCACACATGAAGAACCTGGTGATCTGCCAAGAATGCTCGAGGTGTCTTCAAAGTTTCTTGTATAACAGTCCTCTGCCTGCCCCCCTTGCCCGAACTGGCGAGCTTGGATAGCAAGTCAGCTCGGGCATTTTGCTCCCTTGGCACGTGCACCACTTCAAACAAGACGAAAGACCTCTTCAACTCTTGAACATACTCCAGGTAAGCCGCCATCTGCGGATCTTTGGCCTGAAACTCACCCGTTACCTGCCCGGTGACCAACAACGAGTCACTCTTGGCCATCAGCACCTTTGCTCACATCTCCTTTGCCAACAAAATACCAGCGATCAAAGCCTCATACTCTGCTTGATTATTGCTAGCCTTAAAGGCAAACCTCAGAGATTGCTCTATCAACACGTCGTTGGGTCCTTCCAAAATGACCCCAGCTCCGCTACCCAGCTGGTTAGACGACCCATCCACCGAGAGCACCCAACGAAAATCATCCCCGACGCTCTGCACTGTTTTCGAAGATAGCTCGACCACAAAGTCAGCAAAGATTTGCCCCTTGATCGGTCCTCGGGGCTCATACTTGATGTCGAATTCTGACAATTCCACCGCCCATTTCACCATCCTCCCAGCTACATCCGGTTTCTTCAAAACCTTCTGGATGGGTAAGTCAGTCATTACCAACACTGTAAAGCTCTGGAAGTAATGACGCAGCCTCCTCGCCGAAAACACAACCGCCAGCGCCGCTTTATCTAAGGCCTGATATCTTACTTCTGGGCCCTGCAACACCTTGCTAACAAAGTAGATGGGTTTCTGGACTTGATCTTGATCCTGGACGAGCACCGCACTTATCACCCTCTCAGTTATCGCAAAATATAACCTGAGAGGCGTTGCCACTTGAGGTTTGCACAGAAACAGCGGGCTCACCAAGTACACTTTGAGCTTCACAAAAGCTTCTTCACACTCCTTCGTCCAGACAAACCTGTTATTCCTTTTCAAGCATTGGAAGTACGAGTGGCCCTTCTCTCCACTGGCGGATACGAATCGAGATAGGGCGGCCATCCGGCCCGTGAGCTGCTGCACCTCCTTTACCGTGGCAGGACTCCTCATCGCCAGAATGGCGGCACATTTGTCGGGATTTGCCTCGATTCCCCTCTCCGACAAGAGAAATCCCAGGAATTTTCCTGCCTCCACTCCGAAAATACACTTCTCAAGATTCACTTTCAGCTTGTACCTGGCTATTGTAACGAACAACTCTTCCAGATCAGTGACGTGCCTGCTCTTTTCCAGAGATGTTACGACCATGTCGTCAACATATGCTTGCACATTCCTCCCGAGCATAGGGGCGAGCACCTTGTCTATTAGCCTCTAGTACGTGGCCCCCGCATTCTTTAGCCCAAAGGGCATCACCTTGTAGTAATAGCACGATCTTTCCGTCATGAAAGCGGTGTTTTCCTCATCTATGGGATGCATTTTAATCTGGTTGTATCCTGAGAAGGCATCCAAGAAGCTGAGCAACTTACACCCTGACGCACTGTCTCCCAGGGCATATATACTTGGCAAAGGATAAGAATCCTTTGGACAGGCTTTATTCAGATCCGTGAAGTCAACACACATCCGCCATTTCCCACTGCTCTTCTTGACCAGAACGACATTGGCGAGCCATTCTGGATATTGGATCTCCCTTATATGGCCTGCTGCAAGGAGTTTCTGCGTCTTGTCCTTGATCGCCTGTCTCTTTTCTTTGTTGAACTTTCTCCTTCTCTGGCGGATTGGCTTGACCTAGGGATCCATTGCTAAACGATGATACAAAAAATCGGGGTCAATCCCCGGCATGTCTGAAGCAGACCATGCAAACGCGTCCAGGTGCCTACTTATTACCTTAGCGATCTGGTCTTATGTCTCGCTGTCTAAGGTTTTCCCCAGTTTAAACGTCTTGCCGTTGATCTTCTTCTCAAGCCACTCCTCGACCGGCTGAGGCCTCTTTTCGCTGGCGATCAGCGCTCTCGCAATACCTGACTCCCTGGCAGTCTCCGGGCAGTTTCTCTCTTCCTCCACCCGAGCGGCGCTCTCGGTCCTCGCCTCGACATCCTCCATTGCCACATCGCCCTCGGCGGCCACCTCCAACGTTGTATCCATAACTCGCCGGTCTTCCTGCTCAGGCTCCACACCAGGGGGCGGCGTTGTGGTTACATGGCATACCGATCTCTTGTTCTTGAGGTTGTTTCCATAACACTTTTTCGCCTCCTTTTGGTCAGAACGGATGGTGATAACCACCCCTTCCATTGATGGTAACTTGACCTTCATGTGCCTTGTCGAAGGCATAGCTCCCGTCCTGTTGAGTGTTGGCCTTCCCAACAGGATGTTGTATGCCGACGGAGCGTTCACAACGAGGTACCTGATCTTTTCTGTGCGCGAGGCTGACCCATCTGTGAACGTCGTCTTTAACTTAATATACCCCCTGACCTGCACTTGATCACCGGCAAAACCGTACAAGCAGCCCCCTTATGGCCTCAGTTGGTCAGGGGATAATTGTAACTTTTCAAAAGTCGGCCAAAACATCACATCTGTCGAGCTTCCTTGATCGACCAGCACCCGATGGACAGTCCTTCCCGCCGTAACAAGCGAGATCACAATAGGGTCATTGTCATGAGGCACAACATCCCTAAGGTCTCCTTTGGTGAACATGATTTCCACGTCGGGTGAGTGATCCTCAAAAACCTCCACTGACATCACAGACCTTGCATACTTCTTGCGCTGCGATGCAGTACACCCACCACCCGAGAATCCACCAGCTATGGTGTGGATCTCGCCGTGAATGGGTACCTCGTGCTGTTGTCCCTCATTGCCCGCCGGTTGGGAACCTGATGATTGCCCCGCTTGCTTCTCTAGCAAGTAATCCTTCAAGAACCCACACTTGACCAACTCGACGAGTTGGCATCCCAAAGCCAGACACGAATTGATAGAGTGGCCAAAGCTCTTGTGGAACTCACACCACGCGTCTGGTTTTGGTCCCAACACCTTATCCGTGGTCTTCTCAGGCACTTTGAGCCTGCGGCAATATTCGGGATGGCGATCAGGTCAGCCAATCCCATCACGAACTCGTACCTCGGCGGGCGATTAGTCTCTCTGGGCCGCCCCGGCCCCTTCCCCTTACTCTTCTTTGGGTCATAAGGATGACGCATCCTTTGATCCCTCTTCCCCGCCGCCGCCTCGATCACCCTCTGCGGCTGGATCCTCGTCTGAGCGCGTGGCTTAGCTAGGGCCACATTTCCCCTTTTCTCGGAGACTTCGCTCTCAGCAACGATATGAGCCACGACACGTCACCGGATTTCAGCGAACGTGGCGGGGTGACTCCTGATAAGCGATTCACTTAAAGGCCCAGGCAACACGCCCTTTTTGAAGGCATGTACAAACATTTCTTCATCTTTACCTGGCAAGCGGACTATCTGAGCTCCGAATCTGTTCAAGAAATCCTTCAGGGACTCCCCTTGGTACTGCCTCACGTCGAACAGATCGTAAGACACCAACGGCGGTGCCTTGTTCACTATGTACTGCTCAACAAACATCTTGGAAAACTGCTGAAACGTGGTAATGTGGCCAGTAGGTAAACTGACGAACCAGTCCAGCGCTGTTCCACTGAGGGTGCTCATGAACACCTTGCAATAGACCGCGTCTGACCTTCCTGAGAGCATCATCTGAGTGTGAAACGCCGTGAGGTGAGCCTCAGGGTCCTCCACCCCGGTGAAAGATGCTTTCACCGCTACCGTATTTGCAGGGACCACCGTGTCCATGATCTCCTGAGAAAACGACATGGGAAAGCTACGCGGTGGGGATGGGGGTGCAGATCTGTCCCCAATCGCACGCTCCTCCCGTCCCTGAAGAGCTTTACGCAGCTCTTCGTTGATCCTGTTGAGCTCTTCATTCCTAGCCTGTGAGGCCACCAGCGCCTCGTGCATTCTTTCTTGTTCAAAACGCGATGCAGCTACGTTCTCCTGCAACGTCCTCATCATCTCCATCACCTGCGTCATAGACACAACGTCCTCCTCGGTTGACGGCGCGACTGAACTGGACCGCGTTGTCCTCATCCTTTCTTAGTAAACTCAGCAACTCAAAGAAACTCCAAACGAAAGGTGAAAACTCCAAAAACCGACTGCGACAGCAAGCAGTCGAACAGAAAACACCAAAACTTCAACAAACTCGAACTGTGGTTGGGAATCACCTTTTATACGGCCCCACGGTGGGCGCCAGATGATCCTGTTGGTTGACCTAGCGCAAGAGCGTTGCCTCGTCACGATCTTCCTCACCAGCTTGACACCACGTGCCCTTCAAGTCCACACCACAGATAGTCTCTCTGAGAACCTGAAAAAACAAGATGGCGCCTCTGCGGCCGGTGGCGCTCCTACGCTCAAGTCAGTGACAAGAACACCCAAAAACTGAGAGAAAACTATACTCTGTAGAACCGTACTAAAGTGCACTGAACCCAAAACAATGAGCCGTAATGAAAACGTACCTCTGCAAATTCTGTTAAGTTTACCTTTATAGCTAGGTTTTTCTTCTCTCCAGGCAGTTACGCTTTGGACGCGTGGCTCGCATCCAACCCTGCACGTGTCATCATCTGGGCTGGGGTAGCAGGTAGCACCCAGCCCTACACGCGTCATCATCTGGCGAGGGTAACTTGAGCGTCACTTCTATGTAGCATCCAACCCTACACGTGTCATCATCTGGGTTGGAGCGACAGGTAGCATCCAACTCTACACGTGTCGTCATCTGGGTTGGGGTAACTTGAGTGCCATTTCTACGTAGCATGCAGTTGTGCGACCAAGTCTCCTACTCAAGGTGTAACCTAGCACGCAACACGCTCCGGAACGCCACCTGACAAGGCGAGTATCGGATGCAACAAAGTACACCATCTCTGTGATACTACTTGTCGCAGGTGCCACCTTCCTTTTTGCCATGCCATGCACGTTCTAACTGAGAGGAACTCGCTATCGATGAATGTCCACTCTGGGAATCCTGTCGTCGAGGAGCAAGTTGTTTACTCCAACTCATTTAACCTTCGCGCCTCATGCTGACGTAACGATCATCTTTACTGAACTCACATGCTTGAACTTCCTCGCTTGAACCCCCAACAGCTACAACTGAGTTTACTGGGAGATCCGACGATGTGCTTCTTGTGGCGATGCCAGACCATCTGATCTTCCATTATCTATTACGTCGATGACACACAAACCCGGCGACAACCGACTATGCACACTGCAGAACGCCACTTCCACGAGCGGCGACTATGCTTACTTTTGAACCATTCGTCTTTCTCTTGTCCACGTGTTCTGCTGAGCACGCCCCACATAGTCACGTGCTAGACACGTCATCACACCCGAAGACCTGGTCGGTACAACCCTTTAAACTTAAAAGATTTGAAAACACTTTAGCTTTTGATCCGATCGGTCATCGGTAGTCGATGACGTCAGCAACAGAGAACCACGTGGACCACTCGCAGGGTGACACGTGGACCAGGTGGCAGAGAGGTCAGGGGGACGATCGCCAAGAGTGGCGATCGGTGGTCAGTAACCAAGTTACCACCAACAGATCAGGCGGCAGAGAGGTCGGGGGATAGATCACCCAGAATGGTGATCGGTGGTCAGTAGCCAAGTGGCCACCAGCAGACCAGTTCCCAGACTCGCGCCTAGAGGCAGAGCGCGAGAAGCGAATAAACACTGATCAGTCATCGGGTGTATTGTCATCGGGGTCTCGTGTTACACGCAGTTAAATTGGGACCGAGGTTCCCAGCGAGAGCGTTACGCATGGATCTCGCATGAGCACACCTCAGGGAATCATGCACGAGAGTGGCCTGAGGGGACTAGTAAGCCAGTCAGTGATTGGTGATTCCCTCAACCCATTACGTGCGTGGCATCGTGAAGGGTAAGTCGCCTACGCAGAGAGCAACGTTTGGTGAGTGTGCCTAGACCAGCCACACCCGACGTTCTCCTAAGAGTATGCGATTTACCCAGATAAGAGAAATATCCTAAGCTACTCCGCGAGGGCGTAACTTAGGCACACAAAGAGAAGCGCTAGAGGCCTTCCAGTAAATGACACGTGTGTGGTTAGATGTGAGTTGCAGGCCTCCACGTGTCACCATCTGAGAGGGGTGCGGTCCAGACAAAAGTGCACTCTGTACCATTAAGGGTACAGACAGGCGCAGCCCAGCGCAGAGACGCGCGGACACGCACAGACACCCACACTCTCTGATTCTGCAGGTACACTGTCTCTGAAAAGCGTAACAGGTTTCTGACACATGCCAGAAAAGCATAACAGAATTCTGTTATGCCCAGAAGCAGAGACAGAGAGATAAAAGGAGGAATCAGGGAGAGAAGTGGGGGGACGAAAAACAGAGGGCCAGAGTTTTTCACACACATTACTAGTTTTCTAGTCTTTGGCGGTTTTGTGGACTAACTTGATCGTCAGAGTGCAAACGGCCGCTAGAGGCGCCGTCTGTGTGTTTTGCAGGCCACGTTTGGAGAAGCAAGAGAAGGTTCTGAGGGTGATTCTGCAGAAGACGTAGTCGCGTAGACAGGGCAGAGAGTGCTACGGAGCGATTCCTCCACGTTCGAGTTGCCGGCAGGATCATTTGGCGCCCACCGTGGGGCACGAGTGAATCGTTGTCCCATATATACCGCAGTGTTAAAGACTTACCAGAGTCTTATCAGTTTCGTTGATAGAGAAAGATGCCTAGAAACAGACAACCATCACCTGCGCCATCCGCTGATGAAGGAGCTGTGACAATGGCGCAGGTCCTGGAAATGGTGCGCACGCTGCAGGATAACGCCGCAGCGTCAAAGGTTGAACAAGAGAGGATGCAAATGGAGCTAGCTGCGTCGCAAAGCAGGAACGACGAGCTGAATCGCGTCAACGAGGAGTTGAGAAGGACGCTGCAGGCGCAGAGGGAACACATGGTTGACGAAAGGGTGTCTAGGCAGCCCTCACCTCCAAGAGCGTTCCCCATGCCATTCTCCCCTGAATCATGGGAAC